>NC_046664.1:15553439-15553665 GCF_010883055.1 Belonocnema kinseyi | reverse complement strand
CCCCCCCCCCCCCAGCATTCCAAACACCCAGTCTCCATTCGTCGCCTGAAACATGAACTTTAGATTTTCCGTGTGCATGCCTTTTGTCATTAACAGTTCCAATCCTTTCCGAGACTATTTTGTTGTTTGTATTATTCATTGTTTAGATTATACGCCTAACTATCACCTTTATGCAATAAATTTATTTTCTGAGTCGAAATCATGTCAAAGTTAAGTATCAAATCGT
>NC_046664.1:15542311-15553339 GCF_010883055.1 Belonocnema kinseyi | reverse complement strand
CTCAGTGTTATTTGTAGTTTGTAGGCTTAGAATTTCTTTTTTATCGTACAATTATAATAAATTGATATGAATTACTTATCTTTAAGTACGTTTCCGGATTTCCTAGTAACTGCATATCGAAGCACAATTTTAAGGAAGTGCATATATTCAAAATTTAAAATTTTCTATTTTTCTTTTTCCCCACCCGAAAATACGTGACTGGCCTCTTTTAGAGTTATTACGAAACTGCTACAAAAGACACAAGAGAACGTGAGGGTCGATTTACAACTACGTCCTATCCGACAGCCGTTAAATTCATCTTTTTTAAAGTCCTTTCAAAACCATTGAAACTTTTTAAAATACACTGTCTAAGGAGCTTAATTTGATAAAAATTTTCCGCGTTTTTCAATACATAGCCAAAATTCTCAGCAATAAAACAGTTCAATTTTTGAGTTTTCAACTAAGTGCACAGATAAATAATTTAGTTTAAAAATTATTTAAATAAATTTTTAGTTAAAATTTTTTTTTTTGGTTTACAATTCGACTATTTTGTTGAAAGTTAAACTCTTTTGGTAATTTTTGTTGTTGAAAATTTAACTAATCTAGTTATACAGATTTATTATTTTAGATGCCAAAATTATCATTCTGAATGAAAATTTATTTTGATAAATCAAAATATAATAATACAGGTTCATCATTTTAGTTAAAAATTCATTTTTTAAATTAAAAATTCAACCATTCCAGTCAAAGATTCATAGTTTTAGTTACAAATTTACATTTTTGGTTCCAAATTCATCATTCTGGTTAAAAATTAAATTTCTTCACATAAAATTTAAGTAGGCGAAGAACATTCTTATCATTTAAGTTGTAAATTCACAAATTTATAAATTATGGTTGAAAATTAATTTTAATAATTAAAAATTTAACTGATCCAGTTGCAGGATTATCATTTTTGTTGAAAATTTATTATTTTAATTAAAAATTAAACTACTATTAAAATTTAAGGTTCATAATCTTAATTTAAAATGTACCACTGTGGTTGAATATTGTACTCTTTTCGAAAATTGGTTGATTTGAAAATCCATTATTATTATTTTAAAATTGATTTTTTGTGTTCAAAATGTCATTATTTGGTTAAAAATTTGTCCTTTTTTGTGCGAAAATTAATCTCCTTGTTTGAAAATTAAACTATTCCAGTTAAAGATTTATAGTTTTAATTGCAAATTAATTCTATCAACTAAAAATTTAACTAATTCAGTTAGACATTTATCAGTTTAGTTGGAATATTATCATTATGGATAAATTTCGAGTTTATTAACTTTAAATATAATAAAGCAGTTACAGGTTCATCATTTTGGTTTAAAATTCATTTTTTTGATTAAAAATTCAACTATTTCAGTTTAAGATTCATAATTTTGATTGAAAATTTATCACTGTTGTAGAAAATCGTACTTTTTTTCAGATACTTTTTTGATGTTGATAGTTTAAAATTTCATTACTATTAATTTTTCTTTGAAAATAAATTTTTATGTATTAAAAATGCAATTATTTCGTTGAAAATTCGTCTTTTTGTTCGAAAATTAATCTCCTTAGTTTAAAATTCATCTAATAAAATTAAATATTTGTCACTTTAATTGAAAATTGATCTCTATGATTAAAAATTTAATTATTATTATTTTTTAAACTGGTTGAAAATTTTGTACTATTTTGTGAAAAATTGGTCGATATTGTCTATTTTAACATTAGTTATTATTAATTGTTTTTAATATTCAGCTTTCTTGATTGAATATTCAAGTATGTGGTTTAAAATTCGTCTTTTTTGCTCAAAAATTGATCTTCTTAGTTGACAATTAAACTATTTCAGCTAAAGATTCATAATTTTAGTTGAAAATTGATCTTTTTGGCTTCAACTTCATCATTCTAATTAAAAATTAATTTCAGTAACTTAACTAAACTAAAACAATTACAGATTTATCATTTCACTTGAAGATTCATCATTCTGTTTGAAAATTAATTTTATTATCTCAAAATTTAAGGAGCCCAGTTACAGAGTTTTAATTTTAGTTTCAAATTCATCTTTTTGATTAAAAAATCAACTATTACAGTTTCAGAGTCATTTTAATTGAAAATTAATCACTGTTGTAGAAAATCGTACTATTTTTCCAAAAATTTGTTGATACTGTTTGTTTAAAATATAATTATTAATAATTTTTTGTTTGAAGATTGATTTAAAAAATTTTAAAATGCAAGTATTTGGTTGAAAATTCGTCTTTTTGTGCGACAATTAATCTCCTTAGTTGAAAATTCAAATATTCCAGTTAAGGATACAAATTTTTAGTTGAAAATTAATTTTTCATTTTAGATTGAAATTCATCATCCTGGATGAAAATTGAATTTGGTAACTTAAAATTTAATTATTTAGATACAAGTTTATAATTTTAGTTGAAAATTCATATTTTTGGTAAAAATCTAACGATTCTAGATTTGTTATTTTAATTGAAAATTTATCATTGCGGTTGAAAATTGTACTATTTTGTGGAAAAATTGGTTGATATTGCTTTTATATTTAATTATTATTAATTTTTTTAATATTGACCTTTTTACTTGAAAATTCGTCTTCTTTGTACAAAAGATCTCCTTATTTGAAAATTGAATTATTTTACTTAAAAATGATTCATTTTAGTTGAATTTCTTTTTAATTCATCATTCTGGTGAAAATTTATTTTATTAACTTAAAATATAAGTAATCCAGTTACAGACTTATCATTTTAGTTGAAAATTTATACTTTTAATTGAAAGATTTTAATTTAAGATTCATAATGTTTGTATAAATGTATGATTTTAGTTTAGAATTCATCATTCTGGTTGAAAATTAATTTTATTAACTTAAAGTTGAACTAATCCAGTTACAGATATATCATTTTACACCAAACTCTCGCTTTCAGTCACCCCGTTTTCAGCCTTCCTAGAATTGTTAGATCCCGCAGTTTCTCAGGGGTGCTGGGCAAGAGCGGTTGCGACATTATATATATAAATATATATTCTAATTGGAAGTGAGTCAGGTGGCCCTCGCTGTTTTTCGTTTCTGTCCCCCCGAAATCAGTCCAAGGTTCTTTCAAGGAAACCCCCGACACTGGACTCAAAGCGAGAGTTTGGTGTAGTTGGAAATTCATCATTTTGTTTGAAAATTAATTTTATCAACTTAAAATTTAAGAAATCCAGTTACAGGCTCATCATTTCCGATAAAAATTTATCTTTTTTGTCAAAAATTCAACTATTCCAGTTTTTATAAAATTGAAGTATTCAAGATTGATGGCTCATTACTTATATTTATGTCTGTATAACTCAAATTAAAAATAGATTAAAAATTATAATTGTACCTCATGGAGCCTATAATAAATAATGTAAACTATCGATATCTAAAATACGAGGGTATCGCATAACGTGAATCAGTCAAAGTCGCTAAAAATCATATTTTAATGGACAATCGAATCTGTTCTGTCTCAAGAGGAAATATTATCAGGCACAATGGTTGCACAATTCGCATGAAATGAAATGCGACCGACGTGAAAATTCTAACGGTAGTTTTGATACTGAAAGTATGACTCTGAATAGACCTTACCAACTATCTTGTGCATTATTGTGAAAGGTGTGGCTTTGTATAAAGTGGTGTTCTAGCTGGGCAAGCGATTACACAACAATTAGTACCGTACACTAATACGCTCATTCAATTCCTGGCTTACTCTCACCGGAGATTTCCACCTCAATTATTGTGACACATCAATATTTATCAGAGTCATTCTGATTTTTTTTTCGAACCAGAAGAATCAGCACTTGTCTATTCAAAAGTCAATGCTACATGACTTTGGATGTATGACCTAGTACTTGCAGGTGTTCCCTGATTTAATGTTTCTATTTTTGTGAAACCATTATTGTTCTAGAAAAATCCCATTGTTAATTATCCATTGTATTAGAGAAATTTAGTTCAGTGATTCAAGAAGAAGATTTAATCAATTGAAGCGATTTTTAATCACCCAGAAGGATATGCTGGTCTTATTTTTCTGAAAATCACGATATTTTTAGACATTTTTTTGTTTGAAAACAAGTCACTGAAAGCAGGGGGGGGGGGGGGATTTTTTTTAGTGCCGACCACAGAAGCCTTTTTTCGACCCGTCGTCAGGTGTCACCCAAGGATTCAGAACCACGGGTCGAAAAAAGGCTTCCCAGTGGACACAAAATTTGGCGACGTCTTTACGACATCGATACGACATCTTTACGACATCTTTACGACATTCTATGTCCATGTCGTTAAGTCGTATTTACGATATCGTAAATATGTCGTATGGTCTGACGATGTATTTACGATATCGTGAAGACACTGCAACGACATGGACATAGGATGTCGTAAAGTTGTCGTTTGAATCTTTTTAAGATCTTTATTAGAACTGAAGATAACGTAGTTGCACTTTTTTGTACTTTTCAGCAAAAATTTTGATTATTTCTCAAATTTGTCAAATGCAATTAGTTCACAAGAGTTTTCCTCACACTCACGAATTTTTTCAAATTTTTGCTCATTGCCCCTTGTATAAGAAATAATGCTCTAAATTTGACTGTTCTTGAATGTACCCTTTTAGCTCTCATGACTATTTTTTTATTTTGCTAGCATTTTTTTTTTGGTTGAGTTGTTAAGCTTCAAAGGCAAACGCCTATAATTTTGTCGACGATAGTAGCTAGAACTAAGATAGTCTTACGGAAAATTCGGTAAAGATAGACGCTAGAGAAAAAAAACGAAATAAATAAAAAATAGCCGCAAACCGCTTTTGAATCATTTCCCAGTAGGCACAAAATTTGGCGACGTCTTTAAGACATCGTTACGACATATTTACGACAACTTTACGACATCCTATGTCCATGTCGTTAAGTCGTATTTACGATATCGTAAATATGTCGTTTGATGTGACGATGTCTTTACGATGTCGTAAAGACACTCTAACGATATGGACATAGCATGTCGTAAAGTTGTCGTAAAGATGTCGTAATGATGTCTTAAAGACGTCGCCAGATTTTTTGCCCACTGGGTTGCACCTGAAATCTTAGTAGTTTTTGAAAAACTAAGTCACAATGCTAGGGAAGAGAAAATATGAAATAGTGATTTTATTTTACAAATATCTAAATAACCACATATTATGTTTAGCCACCCAAATCGTGCTTAGTGGTATTTAGAAATAAGAAAAAATATTCAGAACAACACTTATTTAACAAAAAATTACGAATATAAAAAGATACCTGAATTTTCAACAAAAAAGGTAACTTTCGAGCAAACAATCGAATAGCTAAATTTTCAGTTTAAAGAATAAATATTTTCAACTGAAACAAAATTATTAAAGACATCAGATAAATTTTCAAGGCAAGAACTGAACTTTAAATTGAAATGGTGAATATTGAATAAAAAATTACTTTTAACCAAACAGGTGAGTTTTCAACCAAGAACAATATTTTTTTACTAAGGATGACGACTTTTTAACCAAATACATGAACTTTTAACTAAAAAAGATAAAATTTTTAATCAAAAATGGAACATTTGTATTTTCATTTAATAAAATTAATTTTCAAAGAAAAAAAACTAATTTTGTACTAAAAATGAAGTAAATTTTATGTTTTTAACCAAAGGAGAAATAATAAATTTCTCTAGTGAAACAATTAATTTTCAACGAAATAGTTCAATTTCAAACTTGAAAATATCAATTAAAAAAAAATCATGCTAAATGATCAAGAAAAAGATGAATTTTAAACACAATAGATGATTTATCAACTAAAAAGATGAATTTAAATTAAATTTATGAATTTTGTCCACAAAAAATGAATTTGTAACAAATTGGTCGAACTTCTAACCAAAATATAAACTTTTTATCAAAAAAGACAAATTTTGTAGCAAAAAAAAAGAAGTTCTGAAAAACTATTTTAATTTTCACGGAAAAAAAATTTCTAATAAATAAAATAAATTTCGAATCATTTTGAAACAACCAGAACAATATTCTACGGTTCTAATCATAAAGTTGAATTTCAAACTAAAAAAGATAGATTTTTAACCAACAATGGAATGGTTAAATTTTAATTTATTGGTAGTTATAACAAATAACTATAAGAAATAGTTAAATAACCTAGTTCAATTTTTAACAGGAACAAAAATGAATTTTCAAGCAAAAAGATGAATTTTCAAAGAAGAAGAATAATTTGTACTTCAATAAAAATAAAAAATTTCATTTTCCACCAAAAATTATACGAGATATGAAAAAATGTGTCGAATAAAATTGTTTATCTTAAACATTTGATAGAATGCGTGACATTTGTTTGAAAGCGTAAAAATAGCATTTAAAAAATTGAGATTTATGGATAAACAATACAAGATAAGACAAAAATGAATAGACAAGAGTTATTACCAAAAAAAATATATTTTGTGTGCCATCTTATAATCTTTGAAATGAAATTATTTTTTCATTCATTCTTCAATTTAGAGAATTTAAAATAATATCGTGAATTTATATTTCTTTTAAATCTTTTATTTTTTATAAAGTTGAAGTAAAAAAATATTTTGGAAAATATAAAATTCAGGATCAATTTATATTTTCAAAAGTTTTTAAAAATAAATGTGAATATAGCCAAATACAAAATTAATTTTTTTAAATAAAAAATTTATTCCTTAATTCATCAGTATTTTTTCTCATAATTTTCAGTTTTATATTCTTACGTGTTAACTGAAACAGTACACAAAAATCTACGATCATTACGCCAGTAAAATACATTTCAAACGTTAATGTTTTTTTTTAAGTTTGAAAAAGTTTCCGGCACCACTTAAACTTTTTTTTAAATCAAAAAAGATATTACTGAGATTCTTTTACTAAAATAAAAAATTTAAATAGTTTGATAATTGATTTTTAACAATAAAAAAATAAAATAAAACAAGTTTTAACAAGATTGTTAGGTCTTTAAACAAAGAGGAGCACCTAAAGAGACGAATTTTGATTAAAATACATGAATTTTCAAATAAAAATGATAAATTTTCAACAACAAATAGATTAGTAAATTTTTCATTTGAAAAAGTAATTTTTAGCAACAACAAACTCATTTTAAAGAAAATAGATGAATTTTAAAATAAAAATATCAATTTTTAACAAAAAATTTTTCTCAATAAAGATTAATTTTTTACCAAACATGTGAATTTTTAAACCAAAAGATTAATTTTCTACTGAAAAAAACAACGATTTTTTAACAGAATATGAGAGAACTCAAACAATAACTTGAATTTTCAACAAAAAAGGATGAATTTTAAACCAAAAAGACTAATTAACTAACAAAATAGTTTTTCTAAACAAAATTCAAGAAATCTAAATCAAAAAGAAGAATTTTAAACTAAACAAGAAGAATTTTGAAACAAAAATCCTAATGTAAATTAAAAAAGAGACGGATTTACAATAAAATTCAAGAATTCTTAATCAGAAGGTTGAATTTTTAAAAATAAGGAATTTTTTAAAATTATTAAGACAGCAGTTCGACTTTAGAGTAAAGTTGTTAAATTTTTTTACCAATGAAATGAATTTCAAACAAAACAATTACTTTTCTCCTGAAAAAAAAACTTTTTCTAACCAAATTTAAGAATTCTCAATCAAAAAGTTGAATTTACAACTAAAGATATGAATTTTTAAACAAAAAATTAATTTAATATAAAAAAAGATGAATTTTCAATAAAATTCAAGAATTCTTAACCAAAAACTTGAATTTTTATGAAAGATATATATATTTTTTAATTTTAAATAAGGTTGTTTAACTTTAAAAATTAGTTTTTAAATTTTTAACCTAAGAGATGAATTCCTAAAAGAATATTATTATCTTCAAGCAGAAAAAAAAACAAATTTTGAACAGAATTCAAGAATATGCAATCAAAAAGATGGAATTTCTAATATAAAAGATGAATTTTAAAACAAAAAGATTAATTGAATAATAAGTATGGTCAACCATAAAATTGAATATTTAAGAAAGATAGAAATTTGTTAAATTTAAACAAAGTATTTCAATTTTAAAACTTAGTTTTTCAATAAAAAAAATGTGTTCCTAATCAAAACGATTAATTTTCTTTTGACAAATACAAATTTTGCAAAAATTTAAGTATTCTCATCCAAAAAGTTGAATTTTCAACTAAAAAATTTGAATTTTTAACGAAAAGATTAATTTACTACCAAAAAAGACGAATTTTTAATAAAATTCAAGAATTATCAAAGAAAAAGGGGAATTTTCTACGAAAAACATAAATTCTAGAAAAAAGAAAGATTTAATGACAAAAATATTCATCATCTGGAAACCCTTTTATTATTTTAAAGAATTAAAATTTTTTATTTCTTGAAATTTCAAAATATTAGTCGAAAAATAATCTGGAAGATTTTAAGATAATTTTTGTAATTTTTTAGGATTTTAAATATTAAAAAAAATTATTTCAAAATATATTTAGAAGTTTTTAAAAGATTCAAATATATTTCTTATCTCAGGAAGATTTCGAAATATTGTAAACAAAACGTAGATTTTTGAAATTTTCTAAAAAATAATGTGGAAGATTTTGAAGAAAAATATTCTCAATTTTGCACGATTACCAAAGTTTAGAGAAAATTCGAGTAAGTGTAAGAGATTTTTAGAAGATTTATTAAGATTCGTAAATAATTTACAACTTTAAACGGATTTGAAACATCTAAAGCAATATTATGTAAATTGTTGAAAATTTTAAACAGAAAGCTTAGAAGCTTCTTAAGAATTTTGAAAGATTTCAAGAGAGTTAAGAAATTTTCTTAAGATTTTTGGAAAAATTGTTATTGATTTTTTTTTAATTTTAAGATAATATTTATTGATATTTTGGACAAGGTCAAAAAAATCCCAAGATTGTCAAAAAGAATTCGGAAGGTTGTAAGTCAATGTTTTTAATTGTGCAAAATAAAAAAATTTCTTCTGGCGTAATACATCTAATTATGTGCCAAATGATGAAATGATAGCGATAAATATTTCGAATGCCATTTCATTTGATAGTGGCAAAGTTCCGATCAGATTTGAATTTATTTTCGATCACCCAGTGGATTTTTGGCAGTGGTCCAGCAAATTTCAATGGAAAGTAGGAAAAACGAAGTTGCGTGATACGCTCGGGGAATTTTCACACAGTTACCGAAATGAATATTTTCCACTTTCTAAGCCCGATGAATTAATGGATTTTTTTTCTTTTTAAAACGAGGGATACGAATGTGTATAATAAATAATCTGTCGGTTGGACTTGAGGCGTCATAGTGTTAGTTCCGAAAGATACAACAGATAATACAGAAAGATAAAACAGAACAGTTCCGGCATGGTTCACATGTCAAGAAGATTTTTATCTTCATTTTTATTCTCCGCCATGACCGAATTGTACTTCACTTTCCAAGTTAAGATAAAAAAGAAAGGGGGCACGTAGTTCACGATTCGGGGATTGATTCGATTGGTCACGAAGTAAATAAAATTTCATTCTCTTGTCTTATTTTTTTTAGTATACAATTATTCCGCTTGTTCAGGAAAAAGCAGAAAGTATCGTTTATTATCTTTTCGGATTTCACGGCCTGAAATAATCTCAAAACAGAGGAAATGGGGGAATGCATGGTTTTTGCATTTCACCCGCATTCGTGCACAGACCTTTTAAAATAAAAGGTCAACGGATCGACAACTGTAATTTTCTGATTGTGAACTCTCTTTTGTTAAAGCTCTTTCGGCTTTAAGGAACTCTGCCTGGGATTGCTTATTCAGATATTGCAAAATAAAGCACAAATTGTATTAATCATGATTATTTTAATACTTGTTTCTTGTTTTGCTTTAAATTATATTGTAAGCGGCGCTGATACATGTATCATTTCAATAAATGTATATTATTACAATTCATAATATGCATAAAAATTAAATCATACTAATTCTTATTTCCTTGTTTTTATAATTTTATTTATCTTTAATCTTGTTTTATACGATTTAAGAAAATCTATTTAAAATCTAAAAATGATTAATAATAAATTTATAGAAAACTGCGCATCCTATAAAAAATAATGATTAAAAATGCGTTGCTATTTTTTGGATAAACAAGTTTCTCATTTCTTTCGTAGCTCGTGTCGTTAGTTCAAATTTTTTAATTTTTTAAGTTGTTTTTACGACTAAAAACAAAAACTACGCGTACTATCGAAAAGTGTTTCATAACAAATTTGTAGATCTTTCCAGGGAGCGCAATTTTAGCTTATTTTTTTATATTTTGCAGTTTGACAAAAAATTGAATTTTTCATTATTTTTGGTACGATCAAATTTTCAAATTTTCGACAAAATTAAAATTTTTTTTATGATAATCGTGTACGGCTTTCAAAAATCCAATCCAATCTGATCAATTCCAATCCAAATCCCAATCTGATCAACCAGATCCAACCAGACAGAAATTCAGACAGACAAATACTTTTGTAAAAATCTTTTTTTTCTGATTTAAAGGGTCTCAGAACCTAGAGACGAATGAAAAAGAGGATGAAAATGTAATATATTGAATTTTCAACGAAATAGTTAATAATTAAATGATAGAAAAATTAATTGTTAACGAAATAAATGACCTTTCAAGCCAAATGGACGAAATTTCAACAAGATAGTTAAACTTTTAACAAAATATTTGATTTTTCCAGATACAAATAAGAATATTCAACCATAAAGATTATTTTGAAACAAATAATTAAAATTTGAGATATAAGAAAAATGATTTTAATCCAATCAGATGAGTTTTCAACCTACAATCATGAATTTTTAAACAAAAAGTTAATTTTTAACCAAACATTTGAATCATCAATTAGAAGAAAATTCATTTTTGACGAAATCGTTTAACTATCAATCAAAAGAGACGAATTTTTAATAAAATAGTTCAATTTTTAACCAAATACTTTAGGTTCTTATCTTCAAAGATGAATGTGCATCCAAAAAGTTAATTTTCAACAAAATATTTTAATTTTTGGTATGATTGTTGAA
>NC_046664.1:15540519-15542211 GCF_010883055.1 Belonocnema kinseyi | reverse complement strand
ATTTTTAACCAAATACTTTAGGTTCTTATCTTCAAAGATGAATGTGCATCCAAAAAGTTAATTTTCAACAAAATATTTTAATTTTTGGTATGATTGTTGAAATTTACCCTCCTGTAAGGAATTGTAAACCAAAAAGTTAATTTTTAATTTAATACTTGAATTTTTGACCACAATATATAATTGTCTACAAAATTGCTAAATTTTGAGACTACGATAATGACTTTTCAAACCAATAGTTAATTTTTAACCAAACACTTGAATCTCCAATCATAAAAAAATAGTTTACAACTAAATAGTTGAACTTTCAAGAAAAAGAGATGAATTTTCAATAGAATAGTTTACCTTTAAACCATATTCTTAAATTTTTACCCTAAAAGGATAAATTAGTTTAATTTTACACTTAAAATGATGAATTCTTAAACAAATAGTTTTCAAGCAAGCATTTGAATTATCGATTATAAGAAAATTAATTTTCAATTAAATAGTGGAATTTTTGATTATAAGAAAAATAATTCTAAACCAAATAGTTCAATTTTCAAGTTAAAGAGACAAATTTTCGAAAAAATAGTTGATTTTTCAACTTATAATGATGAATTAAAAAAAAACAGTTATTTTTCAAATACGCACGTGAATTATTAATTATGAGTAAATTTATTTTCAACCAAATAGTGGAATTTTCGATTATAAGAAAAATAATTCTAAACCAAATAGTTAAATTTTCAAGCAAAAAATACGAGTTTTCAACAAAGTAGTTACATTATCAACTTACAATGATGAATTTTGAAAACAATAGGCAATTTTCAACCAAGCATTTAAATTATTAATCATAAAAAAATTAATTTACAACCAAATCGCTGACTTTTCAACAAAAACAGGCGGAATTTCAATAAAATAGTTCAATTTTCAACCAAATACTTAAATTTCTAAACTACAAAATGAATTTCCATCCAAGAAATACATTTTCAACTAAATATTTGAATTTTGTATCTTGCAGTTGAATTTTTACCCTTCTACAACGAATTTTTACCCAAAAGATCAATTTTATAAAAAACATACTTGATATTTCAATTATAAGAAAAATTGTTCTTAACCAAAAAGTTAAACTTTCAAGCCTAAGAGACGAATTTTAAAGAAAATAGTTGAATTTTTAACCAAACACTTACATTTTTCACCCATAAGGAGAAGTTTCCTTCCAAAAAATTAATTTTCAGCTAAAAATTGAATTTTCAAACATAAGAAAATTAATTTCTAACAAAAAGTTAAATTTTCAACTTGCAATGACGAATTTTCAAACACAATGTTAATTTTGTAACAAGAAGTTAATTTTCAAGTAAATGCTTAAAGTTTCAATCTAACAAAAATTATTTAAAATCAAATAGTTAAATTTTTTGGCAAGAAGACCAATTTTGAACAAAATAGTTGAATTTTCCACGTATAATGATGAATTTTCAACCAAAAAGCTAATTCTCAATTAAATATTTGAATTTTCAAACATATGAAAATTAATTTTGAGTAAAATAGTTGATCTTCAATTATAAGAAAAATAATTCTAAAACAAAAGTTTGAACTTTCAAGCAAGAGAGAAATTTCCAAGAAAATAGTTAAATCTTAAACAAGTACTTAAATTTTTAACCTTCAAGAATATTTTCATTCGAAAAGTTAAATTTAAATGAAATACTTGAATTTTTAACC
>NC_046664.1:15529899-15540419 GCF_010883055.1 Belonocnema kinseyi | reverse complement strand
AAGAAAATAGTTAAATCTTAAACAAGTACTTAAATTTTTAACCTTCAAGAATATTTTCATTCGAAAAGTTAAATTTAAATGAAATACTTGAATTTTTAACCATAAGAAAACTAATTTTTTACCAAACAGTTGAATTGTCAACTTGAAATTACAAATTTTCGACCACAATGTTAATTTTCCAGCCAAAAGATAGTTTTCAACCAAATGCTTGAATTTTCAATTATAACAAAAACAATTCTAAACTAACCACTTAAATTTTCAAGTAAAAAAGATGAATTTTCAATAAAATAGTTCAATTTTTGACCAAATACTTAAATTTCTAATCTACAAAAATGAATTTCCATCCAAAACATTTTTTTTCAACTAAATATTAAAATTTTTAATCGAGTAGTTGAATTTTTACCCTGCTATAACAAATATTCAATCAAAGAAATAATTTCGCATTAAATACTTGAATTTTCAACTATAAGAAAATATATTTTTAAGCAAATAGTTTAATTTTTAACTTACAATGCCAATTTTTTTGCCACAATGTTAATTTTCAAGTGAAAAGTTAATTTTTAATTAAAATCTGAATTTTTTAATCGAGTCAATAAAATCTTTTATGTTTCAACCAAATACTTCAATTTTTAACCTATGAGGATGAATTTCCATCCAAAAACTTAACAATAAAATTAGTTGAAGTTGTAAACTACTAGAAGAATTTTCAGCATGCAATAACGAATTTTTAACAAAGAACTTAATTTTCTACTAAATAATTGAATTTCCAATAATATCAAAAATTATTATTAACCAAATAGTTGAATCTCCAAACAAGTAAGACAATTTTTTAATAAAATATTTATATTGTCAACATAAAATGATTAATTAAAAAAAAAGTTATTTCAAATTAAACACTTATATTTTAATATATACGAAAATTAATTTTCAAACAAATAATTGAACTTTCAAGTAAGAACGACAAATTTTTAACAAAATAGTAGAATTTTTAACCAAATAGTTGACATTTCAATCTACAATGACGAATTTTTAATCATAACAAAAATAATTCTAAACCAAATTGTTGAATTTTCAAAAAAAAAACACACGAATTTTTATCAAAATAGTTAAATTTTTAACCAACAATGGTGAATTTTAAAACAGATAGTTGATTTACGACCAAAACTTGAATCTCTAATTATAAAAAAGTTAGTTTTCAACCAAATAGTTTAACTTTAACGAAAAAGAGATGAATTTTTAATAAAATAGTTCAATTCGCAATCTAAAACTTACATTTTTATCATACAAGGATACATTTCCATCCAAAATTTTTTTCTCAGCAAAACACTTGAATTTTCCATTATGAGAAATTTATTATTTAAGCAAATAATTGAACTTTCAAGCAAAAAGACGAATTTTCAACAAAACAGTGGAATTTTAAACCTACAAAGATGAATTTTCAAATAGATAATTTATTTTCAATTAAACACTTGAATTTTCAATGACAGAAAAATTAATTTTTCACCAAATATAAATAATTTAAATATTTTATTAAAAATTTGTCTCTTTTCCTGGGAAGTTTAGCTATTGGGTTAAAAACTAATTGAACTATAAAAAATTAATTTTTAAATAAATGGACTACGACTTTAAGCAAAATAGACTAATTTTAAATCAAACAGTTGCATTTTTAACCACGTAGTTGAATTATTAACCTACAATGATGAATTGTTGATGAAAAATAAAATTTAACTAACTAGTTGAATTGTCAATCGAACAGGATAAATTTCCGAAAGAAAAGTTAATTTTCAACCAAAGACGTGAATTTTTAACCAAGTAATTGAATTTTTACCTGCAAGGATGAATTTTTAACCATCAAGTTTATTTTAAAGCGAATATTCGAATTTTCAACCATAACAAAATTGATTTTAAGCCGAATAATAGATTTTTTAAAGCCAAACAGACAAATTTCTTATCCAAACAGATAAATTTTCACCAAAAAGTTATTTTAAAACAAATCATTGAATTTTGAACCATAAGAAAATTACTGTTTGATCAAATAGTTGAACTTTTAGTTTAAAGAGAAAAATTAAAATTTTTTTTTTACATTTTTCAATAAAATAGTATAATTTTTAAGAAGTAGCTAAATATTCAACCTACAATGACGAAGTTCCAACCAAATACTTGAATTTTCTGCCATACTAAAATTAATTTATAACCAAATAGTTGATCTTTTCATTAAAATAATATAATTTTCATTAAAATAGTCGAATTTTTTTTACAAAATAGTGGAATTTTCAATCAAAAAATATTTTCTACTAAAATTGATACATTTTTAACAAAAAGGTTCATTTTCAACCAAGGATGATTTTTTTCAATGAAATAGTTGAACTTTTAAGCAAAATAAATTAAAAGAAATTATCTTTAATTTTATACAATAGATAATTAATTAAATTTTTTGTAATTTAATTTTTATTTTCAAAAATATTGAAATATCCAGCTAAATAAGTTTTAAATAATTAATTGAATTCATTAAGAAAATAGTTATATCTTCGAGCAAAAAATAAGATTTTTTTCAGAAAACAGATTAATTTTCAACAAACTCATTAAATTTCCATCTAAATAGCAAAATTTTGCACCAAACTATATAAACTACGAATTAAAAATATAATAAATAGTATTCTTTCCAACCGAAAATTAAAAATAAAAGTATAATAAAAATGGTAACAAATGATTTTCTAGCCAAAAAGATGATTTTTTAAAAATTAGTAATTTTAAACAAAAAAGTTTATTTTCAAATAAGAAAAATGACTTTTTATCAAAATGAAGATGAATTTTGAACTAAAAAGGTCAATTTTTAACAAAATAGTTGAATATGCTACCCAATAGTGGAATTTTCAAACAAATTTTGTATTTTTTAAAACACTTGAAATAAAAAATGAAAATAAAATAAATAAATAAAAAAAAAAGATTTGAATTTTCAAACAAATGGTGAAATTTTCAAACAAAGAATATTAAACTCAAACTAAATACCGATGCATTCATAACAAAAAAGTTGAATGTCTAAGCCGAAATGGCGGATTTTTAGAAGACAATTAAAATTCAAATAAAAAAGTTCATTTTCCTTCAGAAAATATGAATTTTCGATCCAAAACAAATTTGCTATAAAAATATTACTGGTTAACTAAATAGTCGAATTTTGAATCCAAAAAGAATTTTCGATAAAAAAAGGTAACTTTTTAACTAAATAGTTAAATTTGCAACAAAATAATTAAATTAAAAAAATTAAATTTTTAAACAGAGATGAGTTCTGAAGTAAGAATATAACATTACACTTTATAACAACTATTACTTTGCTTTCAACCAAAAATAGTTGGGTTTTTTTAATTGTTTTCTTTTAATTCCGGTCACATCAAAAAATGATAAAAAGAGGAAGCTTTAAAAAAATAGAAGAAAAAAATTATTTAAAATAGGGAAAAAGAGGAAACACGGAAATGAGTTTAAAGCATCTCATGCCCAAAATTTCGGAACGACTAACCAAAATAAAAAATTATCATCCCGAATTTCTGGATAATGATGCACTTTTGATAAGATATTAGATAAAAAAGAGAATAAAAATGTTTTGAATATCAAATTTAATGACTGTGTGAAAATATTTATTTGCTCGCGGTCTAAAGTTTAAATACCAATTTAACATAAAACATATAATAACTATATACAAGCTGTCAGTGTATATAGCCAGTCGATTTCACTTTCAACTGCGCTTACATTACTGCATCTTCCTTCTATTCGATAACAATCAAAATCCAATTATTCGCTAGTCTATAATCGCTATTGTGAAAATAGTATAGTCGTGTAACAAGCGTAATAAACATGAAATTGGCGAGCCTGCTTCTAATTAATAATAAATTTACTAATTCAGAAACAGTTTTTTACAACAGGTAAAAATTACCATTTTCAAATATTTTGATCAGATTCTTTAAATTGAAATAATCATTTTCAAACATTTTTGCTTTCTTAATTAAAAATTAGACGTTCCTTTTTACTTTTTCATTTAAAAAAAATTAAAAATTTTTTTTTTTCGTAATAGGACAGTTACATAGTCTGCCCTTTTTTTTTGCATTTGAGAGGAAAAAATTATGTGCCGACTCAGGACCCCGGGGGTGCCGACTTAGGACCCCCATAGAATTGTAGATAAAGGATCGCGGTAAAATGTTTTTGGACATTTCATATATGTCGAAAATGTATCTAGAAAATTTCCGACAATTTTTTCTTTACTTTAAAGGATTTTACGAAATTGTAGGAAAAAATTGAGTTTAAAAGACAGATAGGACTTTTACAAGCTTGGAAAAAATGGAAAAATAGTTTACACTTCTTTCGAAGCATACGAATATTTTTAATTTCTTCAGAACTTGAAAAATTCTTAAATATCACTTAAAAATACTCAAATTATTTTCTTAAAATTTAATTTTTTAAATAAAGAATGGCTTCAAAATTGTTTTTCGAAATCTTCAAAAATCTATATTTTATTCTTAGTTTTCGAAAATCTTTTCAAATTTTCAATTATTTTTTGAAAACTTTTAGGTATAATTTAAAATAACTTTAAATTTTTTGGAAAACCTTGAAAAAATGTTTCAAAATTAATCAGAATTTTCGGAAGATCTTCCAGAATCTTTTTTGACATGTTTCGAAATCTTTTGAAATGTTACAACATTTTTTCAAATATAGTCTCAAAATAAATTTTATAATATAAATTATCATAAAAAAATTCCCCACAAATTTTAAGATATATTTAAATCTTCCTTAAAGTTTCAAAATCTTTTCAAATATTCTTTCTACATTAATTTTTTAGGGTAAACAATTAGTTTTGATACATATTATTTCAAATTAATTTCGTTATTTTCTAAAAACTTTAAAATATCTTTAAAAATAAATTAAACTTTTTCTTAAATTTCGTGATCTTGCAAAATTGAAAAATTTTACTTAAAAATCTTCGACATTCTGTTTTTAAATTTCAGGAAATTATTTGAAATGTATTCGAATATTACTCAATACTTTCTTGATTATAATTTGTCGAAATAAAAAATGAACTTTAATTTGCCTTAAAATAATAAGAATTGAACTATTAATTTTGTTATTTTCAATTAAGTATTTACTGTACTTTAATTAAAAATTGGATAAAAGTTCGAACTTTATTTTGAAAAATTGCAATTTTCTATCATTATTTTAAGAAAATGTAAATAACAATAAAAAATGGTTTAATTAACTATGTTCGTTAATATTAACGAATGCATCTTGAGTATCATTCTTTCCTGTTTCTTATAATTTTTGAAAACTCAATCCGAACATAAAAAAATAGGAGAAAAGTGGAGGAAATTCTAAAATATAGAGATTGCAGGGTATTTTGAGAAAATAGGGAAAAAGGGGAAAAAATTGAGGAATAGGGGATTGACTGAGGATTGACTGAGATCCCTGAAAATATTTCTAAATTTTCTCACAACGGGAAAAGGTTCTAAATATCTTTTAAGCTGAATCAAATTTTTCCTAAAACTTTGTAAGATTCTATAAAATAAACCGAAACTTCTAAATATTTTCTAAATACTTTTCCTCATATCTAAAATTTTGAATGAAAAAAAAATTTTTATCCTGACTTAGAAAAATTATATTTATATAACCGTAAGGTACATAAAGAAATAAGCTTAAAAAATTAAATAGTTATTCGAGATTCTTATTTTGTGATCAAAATGATTTTTTCCTTGAAATTATAATTTTTCCTACATTTCTTTTCTTCGCTAAAAAAATATTTTCTTGTTCAAAATACATCACTTATGTTGTAAGTTCATCTCTTTTAGTAGAAATTTATTTGTATTTCATTTAAATTGCCACTGTTTGACTTGAAGTTAAAATATTTTTTAGGTAAGAATTTAATTATTTGGTTGAAAATTGGGCTCTTCTGCAGAACTCAACCCTTTTTGATTTACAACTAAAATTTTTTTACTTCTGATATCAACTATTATATTTTTGGTTGAAAGTTAATTAAAATAATTTTTTTTTGCTGAAGATTCATTATTTTAGTTCAAAATTAATTTCTTTTGTTTAAAATTCTATTTTTTGTGCAGAAAATGAATCTTCCGGGGATAAAAATTTATTTTTTAAATTAAAAATCAATCTCTTTTGATTGAGGACTTAATTATTTTGTTAAAAATTCGCCTTGTTTGAAAAAATTCAATTATTTTCTATTTTAAATTAAAATAGTTTTTGCTTGTAATTTCAATAATTTTATTTTTTCTTGAGAATTCATATTTTTGGTATTAAAATTTAAACAACTTCCGTAAAAGTTGGTGTATTTCGTTAACAGAATTTTTTTGTTGACTTATTTTCTCGAAAAAATTAGAAAACTTATATTTATAAAACCATAAAGCAAATAAGGAAAAAACTTAAAAAATATAGTTATTAAAATTTGCGTTTTGTATTAAGATTATTTTCCTTATCATATTATGATTTAACTAAATATATTTTTTTGTTGATTTAAAAAACTTTTTTGTTTTTAATTTCAACAATTATGTTGAGACTTCGTCTCTTTGGTTTGAAAATTCATCTTTTCATCCGTTGTAATTATTTCCGAGGATGGAATATTCCTTAATTTTTTTTTCGTGTCTTTCTATCATTTATTTTATTTAGGATGATAATAAGGTTTCTATTTTAAATATTTTATTTATTATAAATGAAGAAATAGTTATTCAAATTAAAAGTGAACAGTGAAGCTGTTTAGAATAAAAATGAAAGAAAGCTTAGCGTCTAACCGATTATAACCAGTCACACCAATCCTGTCTTTTACTACTTACGGCGGTATTGGCCGAGTTCAGTCAGATTTTTCCACTCCCATTCTGTTTCTGTATTTGATTGCTTCGTTTTTAGCTTTTCTAAATGATACATTATTTTTAATTCCTGAATAGTTTCTACGTAAATCGTTTTTTGTGAAACATTAAACATTTAAAAAATAAAATTCCGACACTAAAACTTCTGAAAAAAAATTCGAAACAGAAAATTACCGAAAATAGAAAATTTCCATTTTTAAACAACTGAAAAATTTTTTATTTAAGATAAATATTTAGTTTTTATTAACAATGCGATGATAAAATATTACTGTATTGTTAATAAATAAGATTGATTGAAAAACATTTTTTAATTGTTTAAATTGCAGAATTTTTAAGTACCTAAAAATTTGGTGTCAGATATTTTATAATTCGCCAAGTTTCTGTCGGCAATTTTCCGATTCGTCGATATTATAAACTGTCGCGAATATTAATATCCGGGGATTCTCTATTTTGAATCATTTCTTTTTGAGAAATTTCACTGTGTTCAAAATTCTATTTTTTGCATCTTTTGGTCTTCTTAAATAAATTTCCGACAGAAAATTACAAAATCATAAGACATCCGACACTGAAAAATTCCTGACACTAGAATATCATCGATCTTAAACAATTCCAAAAATTGATTTTCAATAAATCACATTTATTGGTTAAAAATACAATAATTGATTATTTTTATCAAACTTTTTTATGTTTGATTTTTTAAAAAATCATTTTTTAAATTTAAAATAACAATAACTGAAAAAATATTTTTTAAGCAAAATGAGAAATACAAGAACAAGATTTCTATTACAAGAGAAATAAGGAAAAAAAATTACTAAGCACATTTAAAAAAAACTGAATTGAGAATATTTGTTCAATTACTGTTATTTTAACTTAAACTATAACATTTAAAAATACATAGCACATTAAAAAAATTTTTTTTGATCAAGGCATTTTATTTTAGTATTAAAAAAAATTAATATTAATATGAATTAAAAAACAATTTGTTAAGTTGTTTGAATTCGTAAAATAAATAATGTATTAGTTGATATTTTAGCTAGAATAGATTTTACTTTAAAATAAAAAACATGCATTTATCCAAAGAATACGAACTTTTTAGAAAATAGTAAATTCCTTAACCAATTAATTCAATCTAAAAAGATTTAAATTTTAAACAAAAAGTTTTTTTGTATTTTTCTTAAATAATTAATATTAATATTAAATAAAAAAACAATTCTTTTAATTCTTTATGTTCGGAAATTTTCTAGTCTCGAGAATTTGACAATATCGGATATTTTATAATTCGGCAATTTTCTGTCGCGAAGTTTACTATTAAGAATTTTTCAAATTCAGTAATATTATAAACTTTTTAGAATTTTATTATTTGTTTCAAATTGATTAATAATCAACAATAAAAATATTTTAACAATTCCAAATTATTCAATTTCATAAAGAAAAACAGGATTTTTTCTACTAACAAATAATTCGCTGACTCTTAATTTTTATTTATATTAATGAATTATTACATAAATTTTAAGAAACGTAAAAATGAACATTTAATAATTAATTTTTAATAATATTAACAATTAAGAGTCAGGGATACCCATTCCTTAACGGGATATTAATTTTCGTTTGTCTGACATATTTTTTAGTAAAAAAAATAATTTTTTCCTATTTGAACGTAACTAATTTGATAATTTTTTAATAACTTTCATCATTAACAATACAAAATATTTAATATTTATAAGTGTGTACGTGTGTGTGATTATAAATAAATATATTAATCAATTGAAAATATATATTTTATTTGCTTATGATAACACAAATATTCGAAAAATATAAAAATAAATAGACATGAATTTATAATTTGTCAATAACAATAAAAAATCAGGGTCAATTGCATATATGTATTATTTAATATATTTTGATTCAGTTTTCTGGGATAATGTCTAGCAGCAAAAATATTTTTTCTCTAAATGAAAGTGACTCATTTTAGAATTTCCTTATGATTTGTAATATTTACAATAATAAATAATTTGTTCATAAGACTAGCAATTAAGATTAAATTGAATATTTTCGGTTTGAAATATTTTCATTTATTTTTCTGGAATATTGCTGAGTAGAAAAAATAAGTTTTCCTATGTACTAATTAAAAATTTTCAAAATAATTTTCATTATTAATAATTAAGAATATTTCATACTTATAAATTGTGTGTGGTTATTATTCAATTAAAACAAAATTTTAAACTCGTTTGGCAAGACAAACAATGTATACGTACAGAAAACATGTAGAAATGTACTATTTGTTTATTACAATGTTTATAACAATAGTCATCTATAAGTATTTGGTAATTATTAGTTACGGGTATTTTTTATATAATATTTTTGAGTACTTTTAGTTAACATACAATTTTTTCTAACCTTGAGCTCCTCATCCAAGTATTTGTTAATATAATTCGCTTATAACAAATAAATTTTATCCTAAAATAATTATAAATTTTCCTTAAGTGTAGTTGCATTTATTTTGATGCATAGAAACTTTGCTCAAATATTTTCCTCGGCGTTAAAATATCATATTTGCAACAAGTAAAATTTGTTCAGTTTATTTACTCAAACAATAAATTATAAAATAATGTACAATTTATTCAATAAAAGTTTACGATCAATGAACTTGGCCAATTACGATTCAATCAAGTTATGAAATTAGTCAGACAAGTAAAGTCAAAAAGAATCATTAATATTAATTGATAATGAGTATTGAAAAACAATTTCTTTAAATACTGTTTCAGAATCTAAATTTTAGACAAAAAGTTTAAAAAGTTGTTTGTAAATGACATAAAAAAATAATAAAAACTTCATGGGATTGAATTTATTTTTCCTCTCCTAGTGTCAGATAATTTAGTTTATCAACGACTGAATCATTCATTACATTAAATCCCGCCAAGGTATTACAAATTTTTAATTTTCTTGATAAAAATTTTTCTTAAATTTTAATTAAAAAATAATATTAAAACAATGTATTTTACAATACTCTTAATCAATTTTCTTAGTTATTTTTTTTAACTTTACTAGGCCGCCTTGATTTCACAACTTCATTCAATTTCACCTAACCAAGTTCTTTTATCGCAGATCTTTTTGATGGCATGCAAGATTATCTACATCTCATCTATTTTTCTTAAACTTTCACAGATTGTTACACTAAGTTTAAAAAAAAGATGTGTAAATTGAAAAAATCATTCCTCGATTGTAAAATAATGTGCAATAAAAAAGTGTATAAAACAAATAGCTTTTCTTTGGCTTCTTTATCGTTGATCTTGATTCTCGCTGGCATAAAAAGTAAAAGAAAAGGACCCTATTAGCGTGATAGCGTTGAGCAAACGTTACACCCATAAAATCGGGTGTAAGGCTGATGTGCAATACAACACTTTGAAACCGTCGGTGTTGGTCGAGCCGGGGATTCGAGTTACACTCACGGCGGGATAAACTCTTGAAGTTAAAACAGAAATTAGGAGCAAAACCGTTTCCCCTTTCTCTTGCCAAGCCGAGCGTGGTATAAAGTACTTTCCCTCTCGCCGACACGACAGGAGAGCCAGAGTCAGAGGCGAGCGAGCCGCGCCGAGAAGGCAGGGCCCATTCGCAAACGGAAAACCGGAAAACGATTGCCCTCGCCTTTTCTCCTCTCTTGCTTCG
>NC_046664.1:15517222-15529889 GCF_010883055.1 Belonocnema kinseyi | reverse complement strand
TAGTCTTATTTCCCCTTAAGCTTAACTTGCGCGTAGCCTTTTCCCCCACCACTTTTGTCTCTTTCAGCGCAGCGCCCAGGACTTCGCCCACTAGTCTCGCAAGACTGAACCTCAACGTGGATTCGATAACGATGGTCACGCGAACTGTGCATAACACTTCCGTTCCTTGCCTTTCCTGCTTTTCTTCAATTGCGAGTCGCAAGAGGAAAACAAGAGCAGGAGGGTGGGGATGTGAGTCTAGTAGGATTTATTGTTTATCATTCCTTTGGCATTCAAGATGGAAAATAACTTTTTCCGGGAAGGAAAGATGAAAATCTTTTGTTTATTAATTTTAATTATTTATAAGGAAGAGAAATGCTAAGTGTTTGGACATTTCGCAGCAGATAGAGTCTACTAATCGTTTATAAAACCCACTGTTAGATGCTAACAATTTACTTGGAGTTTCTATTTATTTAATTTAATTATTTATGATCAAATAGTTTAGTTTTTAAACACACAGATGGATTTTCTACCAATGAAGATAAGTTTCTACCAAAAAGGACCATTTATCAACGAAATAGTTAAATTGGTCAACCATCGAGATATATTTTAACTATAATTATAAATGATTGAAAAAATGTAAATTTCAACAAAATATTACATCTTTTAAGCAATTCGTTTAATTTCGAAATCAAAAATATTAATAACCAAGAAAAAAATGCGACAGTTGGAAAGTCAATCTTAAAAGATTCTAATTCAAAATAAAAAATATTTTAATTCATCAAAAAATACCGAACTTTCAAGAAAATAGTTTAATCATCAACCAAAACAGATTAATTTTCAATCAATAAGATGAATTACAAAATTTTTAATAATAAGTCAAAACCTCAACCAAGACAGCTCAATTTTTAATCAAAAAGATGAATTTTTATATTATAAAGTTAATTTTATGAAAAAAACATTAAGTTATCGTCAACAGAGATGAATTTTGATCTAAAATGATGATTCTCTAACAAAAGAGTAAATTTTTAACGAATTATATCAATTTTCTACCAAATAATTGAATTTACAAAAGAAAATATGAATAATAAATGAAAAAAATTAAGAGTCGAAATTTCAATCAAAAAAGATTTTAATTTCAAATAAAAGTAGTTGAATTTACCCAAAAAGATGAATTTTCAAAAAAATAATTAAATCCCAAACCAAGAAAGATTAATTTTGAATACAAAATATGAATTTTCAACCAAAGAAATAAATTAATAATAGAAAATGTAATTGTTGATATTTTATTCGAAAAACATTTTACTTTTAAGTAAAAAAACTTGAATTTACCCAAAAAGCACTAATTTTTCCCAAAGTAGTAAAGTTCTTAACTTATTAAGTAATTAATTGCTCTATTTATAATTATTTATGTTATTAGTATATTAATAATTTCTAACGAAAACGATCATCTTTTAACCAAAATGAATTATTTTTTATAAAAAAGGCGGTTAACTAATTAATTGCACTTTTAACCGCAACATATGATTTATCAGTGAAGAATGTAAGAATTGAAATTTCAATAAAAAAATATTTCAATTTTTAATAAAGAATCGTCCAATTTATCTAGAAAAGACGAATTTTCAACAAAATAGTCAAATCCCCAACAAAAACAGAATAATTTTCCATCCAAAAAGAAGAATTTTCCACCAAACACATGCATTTTGAACTAAGCGATGAATCTTTTAACAAAAGTAAATTTCTAACGAAGTAGTTCAACTATTAAATAAACAATTATATGAATTTTTAACTAAAATGATAAAGTAATTTTATAAAAAAGTAATTTTTTAATAAAGTTCTTCAACTGTTAACTAAATAATTGAATTTTCAACAAAAGCAGATGAAATATCAGTGAACATTGTAAAAATTGGAATTGCAATCAAAAAGGTCGTAATTTCAAATAAAAAATAGTTCAATTTACTGAAAAAGAAGAATTTTTAACAATAAGTTAAATCCTCAACCAAGAGAGCTTTATTTTGAATGAAAAAGATGAATTTTTAAATTAGAAAGTTAGTTTTTTGCAAAAAAAATTTCGGTTAAAGAGATAAATTATGAACTAAAATGATGAATCTCTAACAAAAGAGTAAATTTTTGACGAGTTAGATCAACTTTTAACCAAATAATTGAATTTACAACAGAGAATATGAATTCTCAATGAAAAAAGCTGAGACGAAATTTCAATCAAAAAAAGATTTTAATTTCAAAGAAAAAATAGTCTTATTTATTCAAAAAAGAGAAATTTTCAACAGAATAGTTAAAGCCTCAACCAAAACAGCTTAATTTTCAATAAAAAAGATGAATTTTTAAACTATATAATTAGTTTTTGGCAAAAAAAAAAGAAATTCGGCCAAAGAGATAAATTATGAACTAAATCAATGAATCTCTATCCATTAAGCATATTTTTAACGAATTCAACTTTTAATCAAATAATTGAATCTGAAAAAAATAAATTCCCGATACAAAAAACTAACAGTTGAAATTTTAAACAAAAATATTTTAATTTCAAATAAAAATAGTCGAATTTACCCAAAAAGATGAATGTTCAAAAAAATTGTTAAATTCCAAACCAAGAATGATTAATTTTCAATAAATAGATCAATTTTTAATCGAAGAAATGAATTATTAATAAAAATTGTAATAGTTGATATTTTATTTTTACACTTTTTACTTTTAAATGAAAAAAACTTAAATGTAACCGGAAAACACGAATTTTTCCCAAAGTAGTAAAATCCCTAACTAATTAATTAATTAACTAATTTATTTTTATTTATATTATCAGTATATTATTAATTTTCAACCAAAAAGAAGAATTTTTAAATAAGAAGTTAAACTTTTTGCCAGAAAGTTGAAGTTTCAATCAAAAAGATGAATTGTAAATAAAAAATTTAATAATTGATGTTTTAGCGAAAAAAGATCTTACTTTTAAATAAAAAACTTGAACTTATTCAAAAAAGAAGAATCTTTTAATATGTAGTAGAATTCCTAACCAATTAATTAATTAATTTTATTATTTTGATTTATTTTATTATATTATTATTAATTTTCAACTCGCAAGATAAAATTTCAAACAAGAAGGAAAATTTGGTGTCAAAAAAGTTATTGTTTAACAAATTACGTGCACTTTTAATCAAATAATTCAAGTTAAAACAAAAAGTTAAATTTCTAATACGTACTAAAATAGTTGATATTTCTGTTAAAAATATTTTTATTTCAAGTACAAAAAGTTCATTTCATAAAAAAATGACGAATTTCTGACATAATACATAGTAGAAAGCCCATTAGGCAGGAAAGATAAAATATTTAAACAAAATAAACTTTTTAAAACAATCCTCTGGCATTTTTTGAGGAAAAATTTTTACTTGAACAAACACGTATTTATTTAAATAATTGTACAATCATTGAGACGAAATTATTTTATTGTTATCGTGGATTAAAGAACCCATCGTTTCTAGAAAATACATTAATTTTGCGACTTTACAAAAAAACAGTGTTTAAATGAATTAAAATTATTTGAACAATTGAAAATTAGTTATCGAATGACTGAGTTTTCTTAAGTCACGGATTAATGATTATTCATAGAAAAATACCTTTAAAAAGCGTTAATAAATCGCAATATTATGTAATACTTAAATTTATCTCTCATGGGGGTTTCTTTGGCGACTCATACGTTTGTGCAAAATATACTGAAACAAGGAATTATTTGTAACGCATAATTTCCTTTAAATATTAGATTTACAATAAGCTGAATTTGTCTCATTTTAAATTAATCTGAAACTTCCAAAGAAAAAATGTGAATAATTTGATATTGTAGTACAAAAGTAAAAAAATCACCATTTCTCTTTTTAGTGGTGTCACCTCTTTTCTTTCATGGATATAATACAAGCAGAAAAAATATTGTTACTGAACAGCAATTTTAATTGATATGAAGAATTTTTATATAAAAATAAAAAAAAATCGCATTTCGACAGAAAAAAGGTTTCTTTTTTACGGCATCGTTTATTTTCATCCCAAGAATAATATTATGTAAAAAATTACTGTTTAGTTCATCTTTCAACTAAGTGGTTCAAGTTTCAACCAAATAGTTTAATTTTGAACTGAAATTATAAATTAAAAAAAAAGAAAAGAAAAAGAAAATGATGAATTTTTGACAAAGTGTTTCGAATTTTGATGAATTAGTTGAATTTTCAACCATAAAGATTAGTTCTCTACAAAAAAAAAAGATTAAAAAACAATCTATAAATTTTCCACCGTGTAGTTATATTTTCGTGAAAATAAATTATCAACCAAAAATAGAATAATAAAATTTTAAGTTAAAAAAATTAATTTTCGATTAAAAAAGGTGAATTTTCAACGAAAAATGTAATAGTTGATATTTCAAATACAAATGAAATAGTTTAATTTTTAGAAAAAAAAAATAATCTACGACTAAAATTGTGAATCTTAGAAAAATGAATCCTAAAAATATTGAATTTTAACCCAAGTAGTTGAATTTTTAATCAGAATTCAAAATTCAAAAAGATGAATTAAAAAAAAAGTGTAATTTTAAACAAAGTAAGATATCTGTGTGCAGAAATAAAAAAAAATCAACCAAATTACTAAATTTTCCGGCAGAAAAGGCGATTTTTTACAAAAAGTTAAATTTTCAACAAAAATGTCAATTTTGTACCAAAACAGTTGCATTTTCAATCCAAAGACGAGTTTGTTTATAACAAATAAAAAACTCAGAAACTTAATGTATAATGAAAAATTCCTTTTTTGAAGAGTATACTATTTATATATCTTGCTGATAGATGATCAAAAAACAGTACAAACATAAAAAAGCATGGTTTTTTCAGTTTTTCACTCAAATAAAAATTTACTAACATTTTTTCCAGCCTTGATAAATCTTTGTGTAGTACAATTAGTACACTTAAAAAATATAATAAATTTATTGAAAAATATTTCTCTTTATTTCTACAACTTTTTGAAATTATTTTTTTGTCTCAGTCGGGACAAATGGAATGTTGAAAATTAGTAATTAAAAATTAATGTTCACGCATTTCACTGAAGTTATTTAGCTAAATTTGAAAGGTATTGGAATATAAAAAAGAGGAAGCATAGTAAACCCCAGAAATAAATTTTATGTTTCAAAAAGATAAAAACGTTGTATCACCTTTATCTAACTAAAGATAAAATTTATCTGGAAAAATATCAAAGTTATCTGACGTAAATATTTTTTCGACATAGGTTATATGTCAGACACTGATGTAGACTTCAAAAATTGTAAACAAACACTATTTTGTATAAACTAACCAAAGTGCAGTTTGTGTATTCAGTAAGTGTAGGTGAGTGACTTTTGGGTTCAAAATTAGTGAAATAAAGTGAGAATATTTAAAATTGAATGCCGCGGAGGATTTTTAAATTTATGAAGGAAATTTTTTCTGTGAAAATAGACGCAGCCGTCTGACATATAACCTATGTCAAAAAAATATTTACGTCAGATTTTATCTTTAGTTAGATAAACGTGATGCAACATTTTTATCTTTTTGAAAGCTAAAATTTATTCTTGGGGTTTACTGTGAGGGGAAAGGGCCGCTAAGAAATTCTGGCCTAGGGCAGGCCTGTCCATCGAGAACAAATTCTAGAGCAACCACCATCTCTCGAGTGACCAGAGCAAAGTAGCGGTGGAAATCCACCAAAACGTCTTGAAGGAAGTTTTTCCTCGCTCGTGGAATTCAAAGCAGCGCGCTCTCGCGCGCACCAGACTTTCAGTTTGGACCGGCATAGAGGGGAGAAAATTCCATTCGCTCCTTTGTAGTCGAGGCGCTCGTACCTGTGGAGCGCTTGCATCTTTAGAGCTCGTATCTTTGGATTTATAATGTACTAGCACTTAATGGATGCACCAATAGGAAGCAACTAGACCAGGTCTTCCAAGCCTCCATGTATTCACTTGTCGAAGTCAATAATGATACGCACACGTCTACCAAACGTTAGTGTCCGTTTCATCATTGATGAGACTTGCCTGTGCCGAGGGAAAATAAGGAGGCCCTAGCAAATGTGTTCTGGCACTTCGTACCCAAAGTCACCTAAATTATCCAACAAGCATATGCGCGTAAGTTTAGAGGATATGGTTAGGACACCCTCTAGGAAGAGTTGTAATACGTGGAAATCGTTTATGATTCGTTTAGGCCAACCCGTAAACGGAAGACCTTTCCAGGGTGCGATTTTAAAATATCAACCAATCGCAGTTTTGGAACGATTAATTAAAGTTGGGTTGTTTTTACAAGTTTAAAAAGTAATGTACAGACTTCCTAAAAATAAAAGCAAGAATCCAACGACCAAATGTGGACAACCACCATAAAATGTTCCTATTGTACTTTGAAAAAAGATAATAATGTGCTTAAAAAAGGAAAGAATTCTTTTAATGGACAGAAAATAAAAAGAGGAATGAAAAATGAGAAGCCAGCCGACCAAATCCCCGTACTTTTTTTATTTGTTTCATCTTTTTTATTTTTATTTTAATCAAATCACAACCAAAGACATTTTGAAAACTAATTACCAACGTTCCGGCACTTATACAGTATCCTTATTAGGGCAAGAAAAATTAGAGAAGGTAAGAGCAGCAACAAAACCATGATGTTCTTTCTCTGATACATTTTGGTTTTGTTGCTGTACCTACCTGCTCAAATTTTTCTTTCCTTGATAAAGGTGCTATATGAGTGCCGAAATGCTGGTGATTTTTTTTTACAAATGTTTTTTTTTTGTTATGACTTGATAATGATAAGAATGAAAAAGAGAAGAAAAGGGATTTGGTTGTTTGTCTTTACATTTTTCTTTCCTCTTTTTTAGTTTTCGTCCAAAAAAAAACATCTTCACTTTTTTAGGAAAATTTCTATCTTTTTCAAATTACAATAAGAACATTTTATGGTGGTTGTGCAAATTTTGTCATCGAATTATTGGTTTTATTATCAGGAATTCTGCACATTAAGTTGATTATTGGGAGTTAAAAAAGATTTTAAGTTTGATTTTAATCTAATTTTTTATTTATTAACTTTTAACTTCTAAAATGTGTATGAGTTTTTGAATATTTGTTCAAGATGACATACGTATTCTGGTTGGCTCTAAAGTGGGGGAGGCTCACGTGTCAAAGCTTCAAACCTAAAATTTTTATGTTTTTAATGCACAGAAGGAATTTCTTCCTATTTTTGCAGCTTAATGTCAATACACCCATATCATGTCTACTTCTTTCTTCGAAATAAGATAAACAAAACTTTTTTCAGTAGGGTTTTAAAGACCTTATAATTTTTGATATTTTCTATTATTTTTACTTTTAACTTGATAAAATAATTAAAATATTTGATTTAAAATTGACGAAAAATACAGTAACAGAGCCAATAATTTGCAGAAACTTTCTGAATAATAAATCAACTTTAATTTTGTAAGAAAGAATGGCAAATAAAGTAAAATTATTTTTCGTATTAGACATCCAATTATCCACGTGGATGTTTCCCTCTACGTAAAATTATACTTGTTTATTTCTTATCTTTATTTATCTTCAAGGCACAGTATTTAATTTGAATAATTATTGAGAAACCAACTGAAATCGACTTATCTAGTTTAGTTTGATAAACCCACACGATAGCCTCATGTTAAACAATTCTAGATATAATGAGCTAAATCACAAAACACTTCAGATTTATGACATTATTAATTCACAATTTAAATAAAAAAAATGACTTTACGTGATAGAATGTTTACTATTTGTCTTTAAACATGATAACACTATCTTTTGGTACCAATATAAACTATATTTTACCTCTTATTATTAAGAAGAATAGAAAAATTCAATGGGAATTGAAAATTATAAATGACAACTTCAATATTATATAAAGCTGAGCAATTTAGAGAATAGGGACGTAGATTAATACAAAATTTAATAATTATAAGGCTTTGAATAAATAATATGATTCGCTTTGTCTTAAAAACAATGATTCTTAACAACATTATTTTACGAACAGAATATTTCGTTTGATTAGAATATTTCTTAGAAAAAATAGTTAACAGCACTATATATCGAAAACAGTTCGTACTTAGAAAAAATTACCCGAGAGAAAACATTGTTTTATTTTTCTTCAAAGATGCTGGAAGTCTTTTTGTGATCTTTAAACCTGAGGTATGTCGGAGACTTTTCAGGGCATTCTAAAATATTAGTCTAATAAGGAATTCAAATTGCAGACATACAACTTTTGTTTCGATTAGGATTTTATTGAAAATGAGCAAAAAATACATTTTATAAGGTTTGTTTAATTTATGTTTAAATTTAGAAAAGAATTATTATGAAGTATGACACCTCTTTAGTTTGCATGTTAGAAGTAACCTTGGTACTTAGCGAATATTTCGACTTTTCTCGTATAAATTGTGTATAATAAAGTCTCACTGGTTTTAAGTCCCTCCTAGATGGTTATTTTAAGTTGCTTAGTTCACACGAGTTAAAAATTGACTGTTAGAGTGACAATAGGTTTCTTTCGTTCAAGAATTTCAAAAGGTTTCAAGTGAGGTAAAGGCCAATTCTCTTTGGTTTCGTAAATTAATACTGGACAATTAAACCAAAAAGAACGATGGATAAACTTTTTCATAAACTCCTCAATAGTAAACTACGCAACACGGTTTCCGGTAATTTTTTTAAGTATACGGATTTTAATTCAAAGCAACCCGAAAGTGTTATCGGACCACAGGATACATCTATATTTGTTTCAAAATTTTAATCGGATTTGTCGAGTATTAAATACAAAACGGACAAGTAGTGAAAAAAGATTGTCGTGGATATTGGGACCAACAATAAGTATATCGTTCAAGCTTTCCCTTTCGATATTTTTTCTGAGGCATCAAAAACGCTACGAAGCTCTGTCGTTATGCTCGATTGCATGATTAAAGCTTGAGGCATCTATACCTATAGCAGCATATCCGAATCCATTTTTGAAATATTTTCATTTTTGTACAAAAAGCTAAGTTAGCTTATATATATTACTATAGAGTTAGCTAATATTGAAATGAGAGATGTTGAACATCAAGGAAAAATATTTCTCGTTAAAATTGATGACACAATAAGAAAAATTTCTGGTTTATTCACAAGATAAAAATGCTCAAATCAAGTGAAAGGAAAAAACAAATTTCTGGCAATGCTAAAAAAATGGCCGTAAACTTAAATGTACCAAACCCTAACCTATATACGGGGCATAGCTTCCGCAATAATTTTGTACTGAATCACTTTTTGCCTTGCCCTAGATGGCTTGGCAAATTTGTTTTCATCTTTACACTTAAGGTTGATTCGAATTTCACTGCCTTAGGTCGTTGAAAGATTAATACTGATTTTATTAGGGAAAAAGCTTTTTGCATAAAAACTTAAGTTTATTATGTACACAAGGAACCATACACTAAAGATCTATTTATAAAGAATTAATCGGCAAAAGAACGAACTGGCCGCGTTGATATCACACACACAAACATCTCGACGCATCGGTTGATATTTTGTTAGATTTCTCATGGCTCGATGAGCATAAAAAAGATTTGGCGACAAGAACGGACGTGAGGGAGCTCCGCCGAACCGTGATTTGGTCGTAGAAACTACACTTTTATTAACGACCCGAACCCGACGGAAAACGATGACGATTGGCTAGAGCCTGAGCACTTCAGGTTGCCCGCGCATACTCACGCACGCCTTGAACCCCCCCTTAAACTTTCAGGCTGATTCACGCTATTACCTAAAGCCTGATTCACAAGCGTTCGAGTTTCTATGTTGCGACGGAACAGCTTTGGCTACACTCCTTGCTCAAACTGGAGCAGATGTAATGATGTTGAAACATCATGGAGGTTGGAAGAGCAGGGCAGTTTCTGAGAAATGCATAGAAAATTCCATTATAAGTAAATAAAGAATAGGACTGATGATTACACTGTAAATATCTGTAGATTCGTCTAGTTCGAACAAAATAACAGAGCCAAAAGAACCGTCGACGAAAAAACAAAGAACCTAAACATCGTCGCAACAACTTTTAAAATATTCAAAACTATTTCCGAGTCAATTGTAAGAATTGAACATTTCAAAATTAAGCCTGGTTACAATATTCCGGTCAGGTTATAATAAAGCCAGACAAAAAATATCAAGTCCATTAAAATCTAAAGGATATTTTATCTCGTGTGATTGACGCCCTCGCTTCGCTCGGGCGTTAATTTCACACTCGGCAAATTAACCTGATTTAGGCCATTGATGCACAATATACTATTTAAATGCGTGAGTTAATAATAATACCTTACAGACGTTTTCAATTATTTATGAAATTTATGTACATTCATTTCATTTGATTTCTTTTTTGTGTCGTTATTATCAAGTATTACGTCTAAGGAAAGTAGAGACAATGAAAATAGTAATCAAAAATCTAATAACTATTTTTTAAATGTTATAGTGTATGGTATGATAACAGGAGACGCAGAGGGCGAATGCATTTCTGTGAGTAAGTTGAGGGTATCGGTAACATACAATGTTTGCTCTATACTATTACTATGCCCTCTTGGCCAAACATTGTGTTTTTGACATTATTTATAACTTCTTCGAATATAAATTTTTCAAAACTTTTCAGCTTAATTACCGTTATAAATTAAATCTTTGTGAAATTGATTATCCACATATGTGATTTTACAATTTCGTTTGACACACAGTGTGAAAAACTGCCTCATGCAATATAGAAAAAGTCATGTTGGAATCGTCGCCATCTATGCGTATTTTAACTCTGCCAAATTTATTATGAAGATCTGCTCTAGGAGCCATGAATGAAAATAATCTTCCACCTATTAATAACTCAGCCACACAAAAAAAAGTCTGCGGACCTGGTAATAAGAAACACGTATTCCTATGGTTTTTGGGGCGCTGAATTCAAATTCGGTATCAAAAATCACTCATCACGTCATGGTTGAGCCATAACCTCAAAAATGACGAAAAATCATGCCCTGAGGTAAATAAATTTCAAAATAATGCCAGTGATGCAAATTTTCACTTCAAAAACATGTCGACAACTGTGAAGGATCAACCCTTGCCTGATATCAAATTATTTAACATAACTATATCCAACAGAGCCTGACCTCACCTAACCTGAATTAACAGAAATTTATTGAACTACACGTAAAGCTCTGGAAGCATATTTTCCCAGTAGCAAATGTGTGCTACATCGAATGGGTCAACTCAAGCCTAACCTAGAAATAAATCAAACCTAGCCTAACCTAACCTAACCTAACCTCACGAAACACAATTAAACTGATTGTGTTGTCCCGTTGTGGTTGCGGTACCGTTTGAATCAGCTTGGGCTTAACCTGCAAAGAAGTCAAACCTATCCTAACCTAAAAAACCTGACCTAACCTCACCTAACTTAACTTCACGTAACACAATTAAACTCATTGTGTTGTCCCGTTGTGTTTGCGGTACCGTTTCATTTAGCTACGGCTTAACCTAGGTTTAACCTATCCCAACCTAACAAAACCTGACCTAACCTAACCTAGCCGAATGAAATTCAACCACATGTGTAGCTATGTAAGCGTACGGTTCTTAGTCTTAAATGTGTGCTATATTTAATAGGTTAACTCGATCTTAACCTACAAATGAATCTAACTTAACAGAATCTAACGAAATTTTGCTTGACGCAACACAACTTAACTTAAGTGTTCCCGTTGTAACACTGTGGTTAAAATCTTAAACGCACATTACTCATTTGAAGAAACTTATAACTACAAGTAGGATTGACCCCATTTCAATTAACCTGACAATGTTTGTATCAATTAACATGTAGAACTGTAACTTAAACATGCAAATGAATAAGAGTTTTATTCAAAATTTTTTTCTCTCTACTTTACTTAAACTTAAGGGATATATTTATACTATCTTTCGTGTTTACATTTTTTCTTGCTTTTTATCGTAATTAAATTGATTTATAGACCTACTTCAGTCTATTTTCTGCCTGCTATAACGTGTCCTTTTTTCTTCGAGGGAACGATGCAAAGGGTTACGCTTACGTTTTTAGACCTACATTCGTTTCCCTTTTCAACATCCAGCAAAAATCAGCCATCATGAACTCGTCCCATCTACCCTGATATCGTTGTTCCATCACTTTTATGTCTTGATGAAAACGTTCCCCTTGTTCTTCGCTGAAGTCACCAACATTTTCTGGAAACTTATCCAGATAGGAATCTAGAAAGCGAAGTTTTAAATTCATCAAGCAGCCTAACTTTTTGTAGTTTCTTATCATTTTCGCAACACTATTCTCGTAGTCAGGACTTTTTTTTGTTACCGAGGAAATTTGCGTTTACTGCTTTAAAACTTTCCCAAGCGTCCATTTCAATTTTCGTCATGTGGCTCACGAAATTAGTATCTCTTGTCAATATTCGAATCTGTGGTCTATCAGACTCCTTCTTTCAATTTAGCGTTTGAAGCATTATGGAATTTAAGGGATTTATACTTATAGCATTGTCCATCTTTGTCTAACGCCTTGACAAATTGCTTCATGAGCCCAAGCTTTATGTGGATGGGTGGTAGTAAAATTTTTTCTGGATCAACGAGGCTTTGGTTGATGATATTATGAGAACCAGGTTTGAATGAATCTCTTAAAGGCCAATGTTTTTTGCTGTA
>NC_046664.1:15477815-15517122 GCF_010883055.1 Belonocnema kinseyi | reverse complement strand
TCATTGTTATGATTTTGAGATCACCACATATTTGCCATTTGTGATTCGTGTAGTTAACTTTTTCAAGAAGCATTTTAACATTGTTATATTCTTCTTTGATGATCGTTGAGTGAGCTATAGGGATAGGAGCGTAAGTATTCGTGTTATGCAGTAAAACAACCTTAATGCTGCATTTTGACGAATCAATGAAAAGTCGCCATTCTTCGTCTCTGTAGACACTTTTCTTCAAGTGGTTCATTAGTGCGTTAAAGTCAATGCAGTACATTAAAGACGTCTCTTCGTCTTTAACGAAAAACTTTCTGAATTCTTTGTCCCTGTCGCGATAAAATGAAACTTTTGTCTTTGGCTCTAGAAGAATTCTTATTTTTAGAAATGAAGCGGAAAATTCAGCGCCGTCTTTCGGTAATCCAAGATCTCTAATAAAATCATTCAGTTTTAGTTGCAACACTAATATTGGAACCTTCAATTTCATTTTATGCACGCCATATTCGTCATCTTTTTCGTCATTTTTATCGGATTCATCAGAACTCTTTTCTGTTCGATCACTGGTTTCACTACCGTATCCATGACGTTGATTTTCAACTTCCATTCTATGAAGTTCCATTCTTTGACGGAATTCATGCAAAAGTAGCAGTCCTTCGCAATAACGGAGTTTTTACAACATAAGTCTGCAGGAATTGCAAATGACGTGAGGAACCCATTTTGTTTCTTGGTGCAGCAATTTACAGTCAAAGCACTTTTCGTAAAGACTTTTTACTTGCTCGCCGATTGATTTTCGCAAACTGCTCACTTCATATTTACTACAAATTTAACAGAATGAATCTGAGCTATTCTTGCAGGGATGCGATTGAGAAATGCTCGCGGTTTTTTTCCATGTAGCATGAGACTCTACACCAACCAAGTGATCCATTGATGAAGAGGTACGGTTGCATGATGACGACGTCGGAGAGCCTGCTGTCCCACCCTGACTAAACGCCGATACTGGGGTTTTTCCCTGCATCGTAATACACTTTTTACCTGTGTCTGCCATGATGGCATGAACGCCGTTTACCCAGGGACTCAGCCAATGTGGATCCGTTGCCCACCGTCAACACGTGGAGGTGCTCTGGTTACAGACACAGGCAAGTAATGCTAGCAACAAGCGGTTACGAAACTCCAGACATTTACTGTTATTAATATCAAAATATGAAAGTACGCAAGAACAGGGTTGCCAGCGTAATCGATTAGGTTAGGTTAGGTTTTTTCAGGTTAGGATAGGTTTGACCTCTTTGTAGGTTAAGCCCAAGCTGATTCAAACGGTACCGCAAACACAACGGGACAACACAATCAGTTTAATTGTGTTTCGTGAGGTTAGGTTAGTTTGGTTAGTCTAGGTCAGATTTATTTCTAGGTTAGGCTCGAGTTGACCCATTCGATGTAGCACACATTTTCTACTAGGAAAATATGCTTCCAGAGCTTTACGTGTAGTTCAATAAATTTCTGTTAATTCAGGTTAGGTGAGCTCAGGTTCTGTTGAGTAAAGTTATGTTAAATAAGTTGATATCAGGTAAGGGTTGATCCTTCACAGTTGTTGACATGTTTTTAAAGTGAAAATTTGCATCACTGGCATTATTTTGAAATTTATTTGCCTAGGTGCATGATTTTTCGTCATTTTTTGAAGTTATGGCTCAACCATGACGTGATGGGTGATTTTTGATACCGAATTTGAATTCAGTGCCCCAAAATCCATAGGAATACGTGTGTCTTCTTACCAGATCCGCACACTTTTTTTTGGTGTGACTGTGTAATCTAATGGTGTAGTCATGGCCCTTTTCCTGAACTATTCCAACATCGTAAATGTCTGCTAGTAAATTGTACATGACATTTGGACAATCTAACTTGTGAAATGATGAATATTAAGTCGAAAGGTTATAAGATGAATTGCGTCTTTAGTACGCGGCCAACCTAACTCTAGAAACAGAAAGAATAATCAGGAAATTAATGGTCGCATTGAGCATATTCTATGCCAAAACGAATGACTATCTTGACGACTCCATACAGTATGGAATTAGATTCGCTTGGATCCGTTTAAAGAATCAGATTAAATTTGTTTTCCAGTCAGTCTAAATTTATCCTATTTGATTTATTTGTTTCTTGCATACAATTATCACGAAAATACTTTACATTTATGATTGTAACATTTAACTTAGCCATTTATATTCAATTTAGAATTAATTTGATACTCAATTTAATATTCTCCTTTCATTTTGTGTTTCCCGAAGTTAGAAGCATCAAACTCTTTTAGTGCTTGAATTAAAGAGAAACATGCATTTTTTAGAAACAAATATTCACTCACGAAGTGTATGCTAGCCACCAAAGAAACTATCTTCTTTTCTATAAACAGAAAAGAAGAAACTTCGAATTCTCATTTCATACTTAATAATGTTCACTACCCACGGACTTTTAGTGCAAGAGGAGATGGATTCTGGCATTTATCATTTCTATTTTAAGTCCCTAGATAACTTTTCTGATTCTCTTACAAATCTCAGTCTTACATTCATTGAATGTATACCAGAGAATCAGTGCTATGAACTTTTATTTATTTATCAATAATAATCTCTAAATTAGGATAAGAATTGTATCCAATTCTTAGGTGAACACGTAGCTTAGTTTCTTCTTGTATTTCATTCACTTTAAATGTTCCATTTTTAGTTATGTTTTCAAATTCTATTATGTACGCAAGCTAAACATTGGGACCAGGGCGTCGTCGAGTCTACTCCCCAGAAACTAGGGTGTAACGTGTTGATTACGTTAATACGAAATTTTCAACGAAACTGTCTTTATCCGTGACCAACTTGCGAGCCCTAGGTGGGACGAATCTCACGAGAGGACCGAAAGACACTTATGGCTCTAAACAAATTCCTGAATTCGGGAAAGAGTCTTATAAGCCAAGAGTTTCGAGAGATAAACCCGAGGAATGCTTCCCATCTTTTGCTAATGCAGAAAAGAAAATACTATGAAAAAAGCACGTTATGTCTTTGATCGTGTCTGATCAGAAACTATCATCTTACTTACGAAACATAGCTCCTGTCCACGGTAGACAATATCCTAACACTTGGAACCTAGCAGGACCGTACTTATGGCAACTCTGCCCAGGAGCAGAAAATCCAGGCGAACACTCACTAGGAGCCTCGATAAGCCATGGGTAGGGCACTCTGCCGTATTTTCTGTCGCACTAATCAGTTGTACTTAACAATCATTTCAATTAAAAAATTTTCACAAGCTTCTACGTTTTACAATAGTCCCTTAATCCTTATGAACCTTTCATCGACACACAGAATAACATTTTTTAGTCCTTCGGAATTATATTTCTAAAGAATTATTTCAGGGCTATATATCCTTTTCTTTTTGGCCTCAATCTCAGCCTACTGCTGTTTTTCATTGTTAGTCTCGTCGTTGTGTTCATTGTCGCCCCTCAGAAGTATCGCCTTGTTACCATGAGCTGTCGTAAATATCAGAGCTTATTTGCCCAAATCAATGGTTTGTAGGTATAAAGGTGAATTCTTGAAACAGAAGTATGATTCTATTATATCCAAGTGTTGTTGTAGTTTAACTCAAGTTTCCGAGTGGAAGGTAAAATTCCACTACCTGAACTATTTATAATTTTAATGACTGGTTGAAAATTTCCATGTGATTGAACATCTAGTCCATTTAGAATCGTCTTGGAAAATAAATGATTAAGTCCGTAAACATTTGGTAGAAACATTTGTTGTGTGGTTCTCTTCGTAAAATTTGTGGGCACCATGACAAATCGTTTAAGAGCAGCTTTAGTTAGTATGCGTTCAAGAGGCGATGATTTGGGCTTGATCCTTTTTAGTTTTGTTGTTTCAAAAAGAGTTTTATTAGGTTTGGTGTCAGACGGAACCTTGATAGTTTGAGTAGCCATGGACCTGCGCTGAATCTGTCTCTACTGAATCGATGTTAATTATCGACATAGTGGTTCGTTCTATGTATCATGAAAATCAGACAAAAGAACACATATCTATCATAATTTATATAAAAGAATCCTCATTTCCCTCTGCGTAAATAACATAAAAGAGCACGTGTGTCCTTTAAATCAAACTAAATAATCTATATGTCATGGAAAACACACCAAAGAATTAGAAATTACACAAACAGGCCAGCTGTTCAATTCAGATCGTACAAAAGAATCCAGATGTCATAAAAATCGGACAAGCATGTCAAGGCAAAATCTTTTTCCGAGAAAACGTCCGTTTGCAACGCTTTACGAATTTGCATGGGTTGCTCACGTTTTATTAATTCATGGATGGAAAGAAACAATGATTGCGGAAAAAAATATTGCTCTAGTTGCAGGTGTTCTGACGGTACAAATGCAGTTGAGCAGTTTGTTGAATTAGTCACCAGACAGAAAAAGAAATGTAGTGAAGTAATTTTCCTTGCGCATAATACAAAAGCATTTGACTTGCAATTTATTTTGAAATATCTGGTTGAAAAAAAGGCACTCGAATCAAACCCAATGTAATAACAAATGCGACCAGCATAATAACAATGGAACTAGGTCGGGTAAAATTTATAGATAGCTTAAACTATCTACATTATGCCCTTAAGAAATCTACTGAATACACTTGGGTTTGACGGTGTTAAAAAGGGTACTTTTCCTTACGTTTTCAATGCACCAGACCATATCTCCTACAAAGGTCCACTACCAGCTGCAGAATTTTATTCCCCAGGTACTATGTCTGTCGAGGCGAGAAGAGAGTTTTTCAAGTGGTACGAAACTCTAAAAAAAGACACGGAATACGTATTGCACTTACAAAAAGAACTGGTTGAATACTGTATTAATGATGTGGCTATTCTACGTGGTGCATGCATTGCATTTAATTTAGAGAGATTTTTCTCAAATTTGCTAATGTGTACCCCTTTTGGGAGAGTGTCACCATAGCGTCGGCATGCTCGCTTGTATTCTAGAAAAACTTTCTGACACCAGAAACAATCGGCATTGTACATCATGGCGGCTACTGTCATTCCAATAACCAGTCCAGCGTAGCCATTGAATGTTTACTATGGTCAGAGAAAGAACTCGGTAAAGAGATTAGACATGCCGGTAGATTCCGTAAATACTCAACACCAGAAGGAATCCTTGTCGATAGCTATTACGAAAATCAGGGGAACAAATATGCTTTGCAATTTTACGCTTGTTTCTCGCATGGCTGTGTGGATTGTCGAAAAATTAACTGCGATACGCTACTAAACAATAGTGATTCGCTGGATGAGCGTTTTGAAAGTACTCGTGCCCAAACCGAAAAACTGCGAAAAGCCGGTTACACTATTACAGAAATGTGGGAATGTAAAGTTAAAGAAATAAAAGAAAATTCCCCCGAAATTATAAACTTTCTTAAAGATCATCCATTATTATTAAATGAGGCTCTAAACCCTCAAGATGCATTTTATAGTGGTCTTTAATAAGAAGAGTGTCAACATGAGCCTGGTATGCGTGAAATTGAGGGAGTATGGGTGTCGGATGAATTGAAAAAGCAGTTGGAATAGGGTATAAAATAAAATCTATATATAAAATATGGCAATATCAAATCACTCAGTAAGTTTGTTTGCAAATTATATATATATAGATTTTTGAAGATCAAACAAAAGTCTTCAGGTTGGCTAATCGAGTGTCATGACGAGGATGGTAAGCTAGTGTATCTAAATAAACACTCGAAAATTGAGGGTGTTGATTTAGATCCCGATAAAATCACGGGAAATCCTGGTCTTCGATCGGTTGCCAAACTGTGTCAATTCAATTTGGGGAAAATTTGGACAACGCGTTTAATGAAATCCTGTTATATAGAATCGCTAAAAGACCTTTCGCTGCTTTTCGTTAATCCCGAAATAGAGATCTTTGACATAGCACCTGTCAATGACGATATGCTCTGCGTATTGTTTAAATCTCTGGGCGAAGCGTGTAAACCCTCGTCTAATACAAATGTAGTAATTGCCGCCTACACTACAGCCCAGGCTCGTCTAGTATTGTAAGAGTATCTGTCTCATTTGGATACTAGGGTATTCTATTATGATACTGACTCGTGCATTTATGTACGGCGAAACGAGCCTGGTGAGTGTAATCCTCCTCTTGGACGTTTTTTGGGTAAAATAACTGATGAGATCGAGGGTAAATACAGTGCGAGGAGTTATATAAAGACTTTTGTTTCTTGAGGTCCCAAGTTTTACGCGTTTCAAGTAGTTTCAGGCAATGGAAGAATTCATACTAAATGCAAGGTAAAGGGTATTATGTTGAATTATAAAAACTCACAACTCATTAACTTTAATACAATCCGCGAAATGATAGTCGATAGGGCAGTCGAATCGATTAAATTAAATTGTAGAATGATCAGACGCACCGCATTTCACGATGTCCTCACAGTTAACGAAACTAAAACCGTCAAACCTGTTTGTAATAAAAGACGATTTTTAGAAAATGACGACTAGATCCTGTACGGTTATAAGAAGCCCCTTCAATCCTCAAAAAATACTCCGTTTGTCTTTCTCTTTCTCTCTCGCAAGAACATGTATGCATGTTTTGAATAATTAAAAATAGGTTAGTATAGTTTTTAAAATATGTGCGTATGTGTTCAGTTGTGTGTGCATGTCTATGAGCGGGCGTTTGTGCGATTCATTAAAGAAAATAAACATCTTGTCTTATTTTGTTTGTTTTGCATTACAAATGGCTCGATAATAAACAATAAAACAACGACCGAAATATGCTATGGTGTGGAAAAAGAAGTCGACACAATGAATACAACTCCCGAGAATCGTTAACATTCTTCTTAGTGAGTATATATAATTTTATCATGTTTGAAAAAAAGAAGAATAATCACTGTTCAAATAAATGATGATGATGATGATGAAAATGTGTTGGAACCAGGTGAGATCCCTAGAAACCAGACCTTCGTGCGAATCTCGGAGACAGCTCTGCGCAGTCTCCACGCTGCAAGAGAGGAAGCTGTCAGAATTGCTTCTTCGCAAAAACGAGCGGCCAGAAGCTCACGATAATCATCGCCAGTCGTGATAGATATCACAGCTGAGTCTAATGCTGCTGCTGATGATGATGTTAACATCATGATAATTGACAAAGAGTCAGAGGAACCATTATGCAAGAAGATGAGGACATGATTAAAAAAAAAGAAAAGCTTTTAAACAAAAAATAAATAAAGAGTGATTCAAGTTTAAGGAAAATTTGTAAATATTTCTAAGCCTATAATTGTAAAAAGATAAGATTTGTTGTAGTTTTAGAAATAGATTTATTCATACTTTTGTATCGGGTTTTTCTACGTATGTAATAAAAAAGAAAGCATTATTAATTTTGTTATAAACAAAAATTTGAAGCAAAAAATGTTCAAATGAATACCCTTTTGTCGTAAAAAATGGATTCACTCGTATTCTGGAGAAAAGCAATAATCGCACACCGGTTTGCCTGCAAACTGATACAGGAAAAGAATTTTTTCGTATAAGCTTTCAGTAATTTCTTCAAGATCGTGAAACAAAGTTTCGAGTTGCACCTGATCCTACTGATAAACCCGCAGTTGTTGAGCGTTTTAATCGCACTCTCAAAGAGCGCATGTGGCGATATTTTACTCACAGAAGCACTCACAGATATATCGCTATCCTTCAATTACTTGCAACATCAACACGTCATTCTAGGATTGCAGTGCAGCCATCTGACGTTACCCGAGAGAACGCATCTATCGCACGTAAAAATTTAGATCGACGTTATTTCAAAAACAATAAAAAGAAAAGGCTAAATATAGGGATGAAGATGTTGTGCACATCAGTCGTGCACGTGGCACCTTCGAGAAAGGATATGAATCGGGATGGAGTCAGGAAGTGTTTGTTATTAATCGGGTTATAACTTGAAGAACATACTCACCTGTTGTGTACGAGTTGCAAGATTTAGCTGGTGAAGTCATTGATGGACTTTTTTTATGAACAAGAATTAGGAGAAGATGTCAAGAATAAGGATATGAACAGGAACGAGTTTATTGTTGAAAAAGTAATTCAAACACGTGGGAAAGGTTCCAAAAATCAAGTTCTCGTTTAGTGGACCGGATATTATGATAAATTCAATTCTTGAATACCTGTTTCTGAAATAAAAAATATTTAAAAAGAATGAAGATGAAATTCACTTACAAGGACGTTGGGCAATTGCTCTCACGGAGATTCAATTTCCACGCTCATTATTTCATGTACGACCATAGTGAGGTGTTTTAAAAAATTGAATTATTCTCATCTTCAATGATGATCCAGATCCAGAATTTCTGAGCAAAATATGATTTCTCTGCCAAACAAACTGATGATCAGATGAATGGTAAAGATATCGTGCAAATATTTGAATTGCCGAGAATATATCATCTTCCGGGTTAATTACCTAAAAACTGGTAAAGCACACTTGGAACGTCCTAAATTGTTCCCATCATATAGTTTTTCGTGGCAGTCCTCGTCCTCGCTGTGAAACCTGCAATATGGTTGACTATGTAATCGAAATTCAAGGATTTCACGATCTTGATGACAATTTTTTAACAAAGGAAGTAGCTATCCCCACACTGGATCAGAAGTTTGTCGCTCACTGGATCGGAGCACCACCTCATCCCTTTTGCGAACTTTCTACCTGCGTAGAACAACAAAAGAATTGATTATCAAGATTCTATCATGAAATCGAGTGGTTCGAAGAAGACATTTCCTTGAAGACATCATTCAATGGGAATTCATCGTTCCCATGATGCAACTAAATCTGAGGCTACAATTTATACACGTGGGCGTGAAAAAGAAAAACAACCACAGAAAATAATGACTAGGAAAATTATTAATCTGGAACAAATAACATATCCTACATTCAAACAACTATCAGATAAACGAGAATATTGTTTTCATCATGGAATCAAAAAGGAGGAGGATTACGCCTGTTCTCTTAATTATGCCATGAAACTAAAAAAATATTTTGCCCAGTTCGCCAGAACACTCATACAAAGACGTATGTACGGACAATGGGCCGCTATCTTCGTCGGGAGCTCAGGGAGAGGCATATACTTCGACAGTTACGGTTTCCCGCCTCTTATTCCTCAATATCTTCATCGTTTACGAGGAAGCTGTACCCTTTTCAAGCGGAACACGAAGCTACTCCAGAGTGCCTCTTGTAATGTGTGTGGTCAGTTTTGCATTATGTTTTTGCATTGTATGTGTAGTGGGTATTCTTTGAGCGAGTTTAATGCACTTTTTCCGAAGATCGCTTGAAAAATGATAAAATTGTCTTGGGACTTTATAAAAAACTATTGGATAAACATAAACTTACGAGTAAAAATGTATCAGGATGTAAAAGTTGTGGTAGTGTTTGTGTATGCTCACTACATAACAGCAATAGGCTCGAATCTTATGTACTGACACGTTCTTCGATGTTTGTTTTATCTGATATAAAGGGTATAGTTATTATATGACATTTACTTAATCAATTACCTCTTTTCTCTTTTATACAAAAGAATAATACACCTACTCTCTTCGGCTAAGAGAGTATATTCTTTTACATTTATTGTGTCTCTGTTTATAATCCTACGTATACGTTACTTTAAGTATTCGCCTTTCTGATAGGGTAAGAGGTTTTATGGAAAGATACATGTTTTAGATTTTCCTCTGCATCCAAGACCTTTTTTACTATCTACGGTGGTATTCTTATTTACTTATTTTTGTTTTTCTTCATTCGCATATATGTCTGAGTTGTGTACATATTATTATGCCTCTATTTCAACCGTATATATAAGTGATAATTAATTTTCGTTGTAATTATTTCTCGCATTTTTCAACTCGATAACTTACATCCTCTACTCTCAGGTTAACAAGGAAGGGGTGGGACATTCTCCCCTTTTTAAATCGGAACATATATATTCATGAAACATTGCTGATTCATGCACGGAGGGGGCGGGCCCCCTCCTCTTTTCCAGCTTCATGGCATTTAGTCGGAGGGAGGGGATGGGGCCCCTTTTTTTCTAGCTGAGAATCACACATCCAATAATCTAGAGAAGGCCAAACCCCTCTCTTAACCCCGGCCCTCCCCTTTAGGTTACACCTCTCGACCAATCATAGGCCTTCCTATAGCTCTGTATATCTACTGGTGAGCTCCTTCGCCTCTCTCCATTCATGTGGTTTTTTTCGGTGAACCACCTCACCTTTAACCATCCTCGTGCATGCTTTCATGTTCTTCCGAGTTCTTAGCATATTATGACAAATTACATTTGTGAAATAATTCCAAGAAAAAATCGCTGACGTAATGTCACTCGATTTAGTGGGCCAGTTCACAGAACCTCCTCCATTGATCCAGGGGCCGTTGAATTCGCGTTTCAGTACTTCACGCGTGATTGCCGAATAATGCAATGAACAACCTTCGTCTTGAAACTACATGTTTTGCCACACTTCCAGGCTTAGGTCTTTAAAAAATGTTTTGAAGACTGCTGAAATTACCATAAATAAAACAGGGATCAACAAAAGGCTCCAATTACTCTACATTAAACGTTCATGGACCAAGGACGCTAACACTCAACTTGGCACAACCCGTGTGGATTTTCTGCACTACAATGATGCATATTATGTCGAATTACTGGTCCGAGAACAATGCTCAAAAAAAGAAATTCGAGTTCTTTTATGTCTGCTGAAGCGCCTATTGACAAAATTTCACTCGGGTTCTAGAAATCATTGCAATGAATTTTGCGATGCATTGTGATATGGAAGGGATCATATTCATTACGTATGAATAATTCAAAACATTGCTTGGAGACATTTAGTAATCACGGGTTACTTTTCGAGTATTAGCGCGGATGCATAAGAGACTGCGGCTAGTATCGTGAGTTCATTGTCAACTCCAGTAATAGTTTTTCGACAATTCATTTTTTTCGCTAATACTCTTTCCTCAGTGGTGAATTTGTTGACAACCCGGTAAAAAAAAGCGCCTGCATGTACACTACCTGGAAAACGTTATGCATAGAGAGTGACAGCACCCTCAATATTATTGGCCCTTCCTCTATACATGAAAATCATTTCAAATTTCTCTTGCGCAGATAAATCTTTCATTGTAAAAGTAATGAGGTCAAGTAATGGGGGCATACAACGACAGCCAATGAAACGCAAATGAACCATGTAACGTGTGATTGTATTTGATTAACACTGTCGGTTAACACATCCAAACCAAACAATTGTAACCAGAATAACCAGATCAACTCAGACAAACGTCATGAACAAAACTAATGCAAGCAACACAACAAAATAAAATAAACGCAATCAACAAAGTGATCCGAAAGGAACGTAACCAACACATCTAATCTAAATAAACGTAAGAAACATAACCAAAACACCCAAATAAAAAAAAGTTAGACACCTAATAAAACCAAAACCGAACCGAAAACCGTTCCTTGAATAGCCAACAATGCCATTTTTTGCCAATGCATATATAAATAAACCAAATATACCAAAATAAATAAACCAAATATAAATAAAATGTGCGAACGAACTTTAAGCATTTTTAATAAGGAATCTTCATCTGTAATAAGAAATATAGGTTAGCATTTAAAATTCTAATGTTACCCTCTCGCGTCCCCAGTTGGCGCAGTTTTGCCAACCGAAGAATTATATGTTAGCATGTAATGAATGTGAAAAGGATCACGACAACCAACGAATGTTCCAAAATAGATATATATTATAGATACAGAAAATAGGTATAGATTAGAAATTTTATTAAATACATGTGCATACATTTTTTATACAATTAAAATCTCGTATACCGAATAAAACGAAAACAATAAAAATATAACCGGAACTTTTAATTCACCCTGGAAGATATAAAGAAAGTCTTTTTTTCTCATATATTTTTCAGGGTAATAAAGTTTTATGTGCATACTACATTTGTTTGGCATACTTTATGTCACTTATTATTAGGAAGAACATAGAAATTGATAAGATCTGTAAAATGAAGAATGAAAATTCAATACAAAATAACATTATAACTTGAAAAATAGAACTAAATTCTTCTAAATACATACTAAACTAAGCAAGTCAGCTAGGTTCCTTGAATTTTTCCGAAAGTTTTAAATTTAGAAGCTTAAAATATAGTCACAAAATATCCGTTGAAACTTTCTCTTCCATTTATTCCCTAAAAACACTGTAAACTATCGATTTTTAAAATTGCACTGAATTCAGTATAGTTTTGAGTGACAGAAAATTCAAGGCACGAAAATAAACAACGGCATAATGTACATTGATTCTAGATGATAGCGTTGAAATGCTGAACTATAGCCAGTATTAGGCGAAAGTTATTATTGACCTGAGTCAGGATTAGTTTCGCCTTGCATGCAGTATATTTGCATACCAGATTTCATCCCAAAAAATATGTCACCCTATTGACACTATTGGCCATGTATACTTTTATGTTGCATTATTCTTGTATTTAGTGTATGTTGGCAAGGCAAATATTCTCTATATGGAATAATTCGAGGTACCGATGATTAAGAGGATCTGTACTCAATACTGGAAAAGAAACTTTGGCATTTTTCCCATCTATTCGTATCTTAACTCTGCCGAGTTTATTTTGAAGATCTTTTCTCGGAGCCAAGAATGGAAACAACCTTCCTTGTAGCAATAGTCCAATGATGTACTCATGACGCCCTTCCCTAGCTATTCCTACCACGTAAGTGCCTCCTTCGATAAATACACTTGAATCTGACGCTTCTAAAGTTTCGAAATGACGAACATTATACAGATCTGGAAAAAAAGTAAAAGTAGGAAATTAATTATTGTATTTAGTATATTCCATGCCAAAATGAATGCTCATCTCGACTACGCCTCGACTAAGTTGTTTTGCATATGGAATCAAGTTTATTTTCTGAGAGATTTAATCTTTACAATAAAACAAAAAAGCATATAGTTATGCAGCACGCAATAAAATATTCACAAATTCTACGAAATAATAAATATCCTGGAGAATTCAATGAAATTTTGTTATGTATTGCAGAATGAATATTTGAGTTGTTTGGAACAGCATTGAAAATATTTGCTTTTCAAATTTCATGCTTTAATAGTAGGTTTATGAAGTTGATCCTTATCATTTCTCTTCAAAATTATCACCTTCTTCTCTATTCCTTCAAACATCGCCCACATACTTACTTGGTGGTGGTGGTGGGGGGGGGGGGCCTACAGCTCAAGGTGGATTCCGAACTACCAAAAGCAACAGCTTTAAGTACTTAGTTAAAACCTTTTTCTCTAGAGGTACCGGTCCCACAACTCTCCGGAGATAAACAACTCCCTTGCTAGGCTAGTGTCCGCCTCATGGGCCACCGAGGCTCTTTCAGAGTGCGAGGCGGGAATCGAACCTGCAAGCCGGTGGAGTGGGTCCAAAACGTACGCTTTAACCCCCACGACCATCGTCCCACTTGTATTTTTTTACTTTTTTCATAAAAAAAATATTGTTTAGAAACATCATATCAGCTTTTATTGATAATTAAATATTTAATTAAATCGTTTCAACAATTTACTATCGTTTATAAAAGGTCACGGTGTTTTATAAATTTTTTAAATTGCCTTCAGTATTTCAGTCAGAGGTAGACTAATTAATTAATTAAAATTAACAGAAATAATCGCTTAAAAAAATTTTAGTTATTTATAAAAACATAATTGTTCAAATAATTTATTAATATTCAGAACTATCTTTTTTCAAGTAACTATGAGAATTTACTTTTTTCCCTTTATTTCCAGCCTTTTTTTCCTTTCTAGTTATGTACATTTAATAAATAAACATAAATAAGAATACGTTTTTTGATAGTATTTCAGTTTCTCGGAATAAGGATTTTTACTTGTTTGCTAATGTTTTAAAAATAATAATGTAAACAGAAAGGCTATCATTAAATCGTTTAATCAGTTACGTTCGTTAAATTGCAATAATGATTGACCTACATTAATTATTACTTTACTAAGTAACACGTGGGCAACAGTTAAAATTTGAAAAGAAAAGAAAGATACAAAATTATTTAGCTTTACTATAGGAGAACAACGTTATAAACAGTTTTAATTTACTTGAGAAATAAACAAAAAGTTGAAAATTCAAGAAAAACCCACATTTTTCTAGCGTTATCAAAAAAATTGCTATAAACATATAAACATTGATGAAATGTTAAAAGATGTATTTAAACATCAAGTTATCAGTTAGAGGTAGTTTATCATATATCTAAAATAATTGTCTAAATAAAGAAAGTGCAAAAATAATAATTAGCCCCTAAATCTCACAAGACCCAATTTTCCAATTATGGGTTTTTTTTTTGGATTCCCTGTAAAACTGATTTATAGAGGTGAAATTCAAAAAGTAATTTTTAAATCGTATTCTGCAGGTTATTATAAAAAAAAATGTTGAGAACTAACTGAATGCACATACACGGAGAAACTATTGGTCTTAACGATTGATATTATTATATTTAATTTTTAAAAAATCGCTACTTAGAGTGGGACATAATGTTTTTGATACCAAATTTGAATTAAGAAAAGGTACTATGCACAAAAGTAATCAATAAAACCGTAATTGCAAAAAAGACCCAGTTAAATAATATAAGTTACAAAATAGGTTAGAAATATTACCATTGTCAATAGCAATGTGCAATGAGAAAAATAAAGCTTAAATATAGTGCATTGCGAAAATTTCCATTTAAAATAGAAAATTTCGAGACGAATGACGTCATATGAGCTAAAGTTCATGAGATTTAAGAAAGTCTCGATTCTGCTTCCCTGGAGATCCATCTTCGACTTCCGTCAGCACTGATTGCTTCTGACACGATTTTTTCTATTTAAGCTTGGAATAAAATATGAGTATCTAATTGTAAATCAAATGTTGTAGTCTGCAATGAACTCATTAGGACAAGCTGGAAAAAGTTTGGTGCAACCTGGGGACACATAGCGTCCAATGGGCGGCTCTCCTCAGCATTTTATCCGCAAGTACATTAGAATTTTGTTGACAGCAGGGATGCTTTTGAGGCCATAAATCAATGAAACCTTGGCACCTTTATAAACAACGATGATCAGAATGAATGTCTAAATCGAATATTCGCAGTACAATAGTCTCAAATTCCTTTTAAGCATTTTACACGTCGCTTTCTTCTCATTCTGCTTAGCTGTGGCCTTTCTTGGCCTGTACCGGACATTGAATGCTGGAGCGGTATCAGGGCAAGACACTTAGTGCCGCATTGTGCTTTTGGAGAAATGTTCCTGCATGAGCTTAGAGTCCAGATAGAATGTATCCTAGGTGTTCGTGGTGTATTTGATACGCTTTGTAGCTATCATCGGCAATGTCTTGGCTCAAAGTATGGCGACGCTATGCTAATGTGGAAATGACACCGTCTTGACACACTGAAATAAAACCTCCTGTGACCTACTACAATCTGGGTGATTTAAGGACAGCAAACGTTATACGATATCATAGGATATCGCTGGATCCTTCACATTGCTGTGGTAGATACCGTGCATCCTCTTGTGGAGGAAATGTTCACAGAAGTTTTTCCCCTGTGCTTCATTGATCTGGACATCCAGGAGTGTGTACTCGACATGGATAATGTTTGATGCATTTTGGTTATTTGTGATATGGAAGTCAAGGCCAAGTATTGCAGTGGCCTTCTCCGCTGCTTCTGTACAAAAACGCTTCTTGGCCTACTTCTTCTGGTTCTCTGAACATTTTAAAAAGATGGTCTTGACCATTTGCGACAAACTGTGCTGTACCCAGAATTAGCCTGTTGAGAAGATATTCGAGATTCAGTATTTTGGAAACACCTTGAAGGCGTTAGATCTAAAGTCGCGGACTAGACGGTTTAGGGTGCATGCTTTTGTTTACATGAGCTTGTCCTTCGTCTATGAAACCACACCAAACGAAATTACTACTAACTGGATAGCAAGTATATTCGCTACAGATGCTATGTTTCCGCGCCGGTAGTTCTGACGATAAAAGTGATTAGATAAGACGTTATCTGCAGCGCAGACAATTGTTAATAGATGTTACATCCTGAATACAGCTCTGTGGTGAGCCCAAGTATGTATATGTCTTTACAGCTCCAAGGTGTGTTATAGCGCTTCTGTGGAAGAGCTCCAATTTCTCAATTCAGTCCTCTGATTGTACCCTTCAAATACGCTGAGAGCTAGATCTAGTTGCTTTTTATTTCTAGCATAGATATGGAGATTATTTATGCAAAATACATGACTAACCTTCTGCTTTTGATATCCAGGTTTGTTTCAGATTTAACCTTGGGAATGACGAGACATAGTGGGACATAATAGAAGATTTTATGTAATAAAACATATTTGCATACTTCCGTTGAATTGTTTTATGATAAATCCTTCCAGAATAGTTTGAAAACTTCAAAAATAGTTTTTTTATTATAAACTACACAGTAGTAATTTTACAATTCCTATCGCCTTTTTACATTGTTTATCCAATTCATGATACCAGTTTATCGCCACGCTTGACTTTGACGACGATTTTATGGTTCAGATTGTGTTTCAATAAGAATGCTATGTTTTTATCTCAAAAAGGAGTTTAATTCATTCACGAAAGCGGTTTCTGCAACTAAAGATAAGTTAAATGAGTTCGGGATGTTTCCTTTTATCCAGACCTAATTGGTTGCACTTGAGAATGCCTATGCCTAGTTCCGTGCACTAAAAAGCGCTTACACCTAGTTTGGGCATTTAAAAATGCCTACTCCAAATTGCACGTGTTTTGAATGCCTATTGGGAGTTTTTGGGTTTGCATCCTAAAATATACATAAAACAGTGAAGTCGAACTTATTTGCATTTTGCTCTTCCGACCAGGACATATTTTCCTATTTTCCTTAGAAACAATAAATAAGTAAAATATCAAATTCTATAACCGAAAGTTTCTTAGTGTGTTTCCACCTCGAATCATTATTATTAATAAATGTATAAACGATATATTAGTAATAATCATTACACCTTGGATTGATAATAGATGTTGTGTCATATCTGTATGTCTGGCGGTACTACTTTATATTGTGAACATCTAATATTAAACAACCAGTTTCTTCCATGCAGTGTACAGATAGCGAGATTTTTAAAGAAAAAGTATCTTACCAAAATATCGTTTTTCATGGAGGGTCGGGGATGAGGGCAACGCGTGCAGCCTGGAGGATAATAACGAACTTCCAGTACGAGGTGTGTCGGTCATCGAACCTAATTCCATAAGAATAAATGGTAATGGATTAATGTGAAAAAAATAATAGCAAAAATCATTCTTCCACAAGTTCACATAAGATCCGAAATGAATTTAAACGACATGGTATGTTATAAGCTTTATTAAGCAGCAGAAAGAGGCCCGTCGTGTTTTCCTGTATGAGTTTAATATCTAAGATGTTTGAATTCAATATAAAAACAAAGTATAATATGTGAAATAGATAGTATATATTATGTGTCAATATCTGTTTGTCTGACGGTAATATCTTGTACTTTAAAAAATTAATATTGAGCACCAATTTTTCTCTGTTTAGCGTGACAGACCTAAAGAAAAAGTATCTTACCGAACTCTGATTGATTGGATGATCGTAATGAAAATCTGAAAGAATCTGGACGATAGGGCCAAGGCTGACCACATGCATGACATCGCAAGTTACGTTGCGAACTAGATCCTATAATAACAAATGGCAGTAGATAAATTTTACTCTATCCAAATAATTTAGAGCATTCTTATTATTTTTTGTAAGCAATATGAAAGATTATTTTTCCATAAGCTTACATAAGACCCGAACTGACATAAAATTTCAAGAATTTTATTTAGCAGAAAACTGACGTCTGGAATGCTTTCCTTTAGGAGTTTAATATCTTAAATGTTTCAGTCTCACTTAAAAATATATTTAAGCTTAATATATCTGATGCATAGTAGATGTTTTATGTCAATATGGGTATGTTTGACGGTACTACCTTACACTTTAAACATCTATTATTACACATCGATTTTCTTCCACGTTGCATCAAGATAGCAACATTTTCAGAGAAAAAGTGACTTACCCAAATCTTTATTTTTAAGCGAAGTATGGGACCCGCGAGAAGGGTGAAGTGTGAAGGGTGAAACTGAACCTTCAGTATGAGGTGTGTGGTCGTTCAAAATTTTTCCTGTGGGAGCAAATTTTAATGGATCTATTTTAATCTATGCAATTAATGTATAGCATTATTATAAATATTTGTAAGCAAAAAAAAGAGTTGACATCACTTTTCCACAGGTTCGCATAAGACCCGAAATAAAATTCGAAGATAAGGGCTATAAGCTGCATTTATCATCAGATAGAGATCTAGCGTGTTTTCCTGTACAATCTTGGATGATTTGGTTTACTATAAAAGCATATGGAAGCATAATAAAAAAATAAATAGTGGATGTAACGTGTCAGTATCTGCATGTTTAGCGGTTCTTTATTATACTTTGAACATTTGTGTTTTTCCGTGTAGCGTAACGCCAATGCGATAAATGTGATACTTAAAAAAAAGTAACTAACCCTTTCCTCTTTGGTCAAGTGGTTCTCTAAAGTGGCTTAAAGAAAGTTCTTCACCAGGGGAAGAATCGTCGGGTGAATGCTGACCACATGCAATACAAGGTATGTTGCCCTGCGAGCTTAATTCTGTAAAAAACAAAATGTAAAGGATGAATTTTTTATTCTTAATACACTGACAAGAATAGGTCTCGTTATTCCGTGCGTCGCTTTGATGGGGGATTTACAGGTTAAAAGTAGATCATAATCAATTACATATTTATTTTTTCTAATTTAATGGGCCTTAGTTTCTGGTATATATATAAGTTTTTCTTACTTCTTACTGTCGATAGTAGTGCTTCCAATTTTGGGATCTTTTTGTATTGTGCTTATGCCACTTCAAAAACTGGATTATTAACCGTTGGCACGGTTACTTGAAAAGATTAATTTTGTTCGCAATTATTTACAATAAATAATAATTGTTCTAATAAATTAAGAAGTATTATTTGTTGCAAACAATTTCTTTGCACATTCAATCTTTTTAAATCAGCGCGGCAGCGGTAACCAATCCAGTTGTTGATGCCATCCGATATCAAAACAAAGTGGAATATTAAGGACAGCTTTTTCAGAGATAAGTACATTGTTTCAATTAGTATTAAATTTGAGGAGCAATGAAATAATGAGTTCTAATATTAAGAAGAAAATGAATAAAAGATTTTATGGATCAACTGTTTTGTTGAAATTTTGATGGTTTGTTAGTTTCCATCTAAGAAAGAAGTCGAATCTTTCACTGAGAAAAAGAACGTTTTCAGTAACTTAGGAAAGATATACAAATCTTCTCATCTATTACTAATCTTCTAAAGGTTGGTGTCCTTCTCAGTATACAACACAGTCCAACCATGACTCTTTCAATTCTAGTTCTCTGATAAAGGTAAAGGAAAAGCCTCAGACACTGACTGAATAGTGGGTGTTTTAAATGCGAGGGGGTTGAATGATCCTCAGAAAAGAGAATGAAGATGAACTATGCAGATTACGAAACTACATATTTATATTGTACCTACAATAAAGGAAAGAAGTTGCTATATTAGAGTGATAGAAAATAGGAAGAGAATGAACTTAAACAATGGACAGGAGTAGATAATGAGGAACGTGGAAGTGAAGGAGTCGGTCTAATTATAAATTAGAGAGCTAGACTGCATGTCAAGAAGCATGGATCTGTATTTCCCAGATTGTTGTGGGCTAGAATAAAAGTGGAAATCAGAAGATTATTTATCATAGCGTGCTATGCTCCACTTGATGGTAACGTAAGTGAAGTAAAAAACACCGTGTGGGATACTTTAAATGATACTATAGGTGCTTACGATCGTAGGAAAAAAATCATTTTACTAGGAGGTATAAATTGATGGGTTGGATTCCAACGTCAGGGTACAGAAAGGGTGCTAGGTAATTTTGGAAACCCAGAAGCAGATGGTAATAACGAGAGATCGGTCGCTTATCCATGAAAATAGGCTTGTTTATTATAAATACTTGGTTTAGACATCAAATGATCCACTTGTACACAGCGTGCTGAGGAGATAGTCTGAGTATAATTGACTTTATTCAATGCCTTTTAGCTCCGAAAATAAACTTAGAATAAGGCTGGAGAGAAAGAGAACCAAAAGAAAGAAACAGACACGAATCAAGTTTCAGAATTTACAGGAACTACAAGTGCAAATGGATTTTCAGAATAGGACAAACAAAGCAAAGATAGGGAATATTGGAAGCCGTTTTTACTCAACAAAGACATAGAGGGCGCATGAAATATGCTTCAGGATATCATTATTAGGAGTGCGACTGAAGTCTGTGATACTGTGTCTATAGGAAGAATGTTTAGTGATGCTTGGTGGAATGGTGGAATCTCCGTAGCCATTAATGAAAAGAAGAAAGCGTATCTAAGGAAGTGCATCATTATATGAAAGGAAGTGGATCATCATATGAAAATTTAAAATCGATTTTGAAGGAGGCAAGGAACTGTTTTAAAAATCGGCTTTGATCCTTATAAAAAATCGTAAAGCTGCTGATGTAGACTGTATCAACCGTCAAAGGTTTGAATACGATGGCGATTAAATACCTTACATGTAGTGTGAATTGATAAATTTATGCATCGAGATGGGAGAAGTTCCGAATGACTGGAAAAGTCCATTATTGTCTCAATAATATAAAAAGAAAAGGAACATAAAAGCAGCCACAATAATTACATCAGCTTACTAAGTTCCGTAAGCAAAATATATTCCAAAATAGTTAATCGAAGGCTAATAAAAATAACAGCAGGAAAGATTTTGAAGGTACATTGTGAATTTCTGCAAGGAAATCATGTGCGGATCAGAAGTTCAGCTTAAGCTAGGTCACAGAAGAAAGTTTAAAAATAAATGAAAAAGTTTGCTTGGCCTTTTTTGACCTAGAGAAAGTGTTTGACAAAGTGGATAGAAGTAAACATTGGGAAATCCTAAAAGAGTACGGAGTCAATGAATGGCTCCTAAAAGCAAAGCCAGTGTGAGGGTAAATGGGCAACTGAGTAACTGGTTTGACGTGTTATGGCACCATGGCTATTTATTATATTCGTGGAAAAGTATGGGAATAACAAAGTCAACTTAAGACTTGCAGAAAATGTTGAGCAGACTAAAGCTATGATTTTGTAAGAAAAGGGTGAAAAACAGCATACAACATTGTCTTACACGATGAAATAAAAGAAGTTAATGAGTTGCCCCATTACAAGCGAAAAGCTCCAGATAATAATAAATTGGGATTTTTGATGAAAGAAATTCGAGATGAAGTGGAGACTGGGCTTTTAATCTCGAGAAACTACAAGTTTCATGATCAGCCTCGATTTTAAAGCCACTGATCAGATCTTGTAGGAGCTGTTGCTATTTGAGAAAAAAGACGTGTGTCAAGTCTAAAAGATTTTGGTGTTTGGAATTGTAGATTCCCCCCGTGTTATTGATAAATTTTTATTAAAACTAATGTTTATTGTCATTGATCATAATGTATTTGCTGACAAGAAACAATCTAAGTTTAGGATATACGCGAATGAGTAAGTCAAAATACTCCAGATTCGTTACATTCAATTAATGTAATATCGATACCAGGTGAAATTAAAATGGCGGTGCCTCATTTTGCAGAAAAAAATCTCAGAAAACAGAAATTGGCTAAGAGATAGGAGAACCGATATTGTCTATTGAGAAAGACGACAAAAACCAAAAATAAGAAAAACTATTAAAATTAATAAAGTAATTACCAATGAGAGAGTTTTGTTGGCACAAAAACCAAAGATTGAAAAAGTTTGAAACGAAAATGGAGAATGTATTTCGCAACATTTTGACGAGCTTGGGCCAACAAATCAGCTTGAAATGGAAACTGAAGTGAAAGATTATTTGCAATCGGTATAATTAAAACCGTCTAGATTGAACACAAGTGATCAAACCAAAATTCGCACAAGCCCAACGAGGTTCAAGGAGTCTTGCGAGAACATCATAACATCTGATGAAGAATACCCATTAATCACTGCCCAAGAGGTGAAAAAATCACTTAGAAGTACGAAGAACTTTTTCGCTGCAGAACCAAAGGTTATCAAGAACTTCTGGTGGAAGAAGTTTGCTTCTACACAACAGCATTTGGCCCGCATAGTCGCATCATAGTTAAAGTATAGTTAAAGTCGGAAACAACATAATTGTTACAAAAATCGAGCCTGTGTAGAGAGAGATATACCAACAACGTGGTTCGAAAAAAGGCGTAGCAGGCTGCTGAGAGAACCTGCTAGTTAACAGATGTGTCTGCAACGCCGCAGCAGCTATCAGCGCGTCCTGTCAATGGCCTGGATTAGATTTATTATCTGTCTATTGGAAAGATTAAAGGTTCACTTACAAATAGTGAAATGGATAGAGAGATTGATGCCCCTTTAGAAAACTGGATTTACCATCTCATCTGGAAATTATCATGTTTTAACAAGCAACGTCACCTTCCAGAAGGGCGTCTTTCATAAAACTTCAGAGTGCTTTAAATATCGGGAAGAGGTACACATGAGAGATTGGGCTGGACTTTGGATTGGACAAGTGGGCCAAAATTCATCAAAAGAAAGGAAGGGATATCGGCGTTTCCAAGGAAATGAGATTGTGGATATAAGTGTTACAAGACTTCTTAACACTGGAGAGACCTATACTTACCTCGGCGTTCCTCAAAGCTTGCCTAACCGATTCTACGCTACTTGTTTGGAAAAGTTCAATGGATGAAGAACGAGCTTACAGTTCTTGAAATCACCACACGTAAAATCATGCATATGCATAAGAGCTTGCATATTAATTCGTCTGTGTTTCTAAGAGAGTTGTCGAACCTGATTTTTAAAATAAGCTTTTAATTTTTTATAAATAAACAAATATGACGAAAAATAACAATTTTTCTATTTGTCGTTCCCGGTGCTTGTCAGTAACATGAAAATTGTTGAAATCGCCTTAGTTTGATAGAGAAACATCAGCTATAAGATTATTATTGTTAATATTATAAACAAATTCAAGAATCAAATGCAGTAATCATCCATTTTTCTTAAGATAAATTTTTTTTTATGTCCTTTTTTGAATTCGAAACTTTATGACAGTTTTAGAAAAATTCATGATTTGTTAATTAATCTAAAGATTTTTTAAAACATATCTAATAAACACATGGATTATTCGGGAATTCGTCGGAAAAAAAATAGTTTTCTTCAATGCCAGTCCTTTTAGTTTAGAACATTATAACAATTTTAGCAACATGCATAACTAGGTCATAAATCTTATGATTATTTATAAATAAATTTAATAAACAAATGTATCGATAAGGAATTTGTCAAAAGAAAACGTAGTTTTTTCATGATAACTTTTTTTAATTAGGAAATTCATGATAATTTTAGAAAAAATGCATAGTTTATGGAACTATTTATTTTGAAAAAAAATTTAATAAGCAAAGTCGAAAACAAGTTTTTTTAAATCTCAGCCCTTTCAGTTCAAGTTTCTCATTACTTTCATTCTCTTAGGAAGGCTGCAGCTTCAGAATAATGATTTTTTAAATTAAATTTGTTTTTTAAGCAATATAAAATTTATAAAATAATTATTAATTTTTCTGAAATTATCATAAAATTCCTACTTCAAGAATTTTGTATACAGCAAAGTAAGTTTTCTTTCGACCAATGCCTTATCGATGCATTTTTTTATTAAATTTGTTTGAAAAAATCGTAAAATATATCAACTAGTTATGAATGTTGCTGAAATTGTCATGAAGTTCCTAACTGAAAGGACTGGCATTGAAAAAAAAACAGAATTTTTTTTCCGACAAATGCCCGAGTAATGAATTTATTTATTTAATTTGTCCAAAAAATTATAAGATTATTCAATAAATTATAGAGTTTTCTGAAATTAGCATAAAGTTCCTAATTAAAAAAAATGACATCGAAAAAAGCGATTTTTTTAAATCGAAAAAATGTTTGTCTAATGCATTTGTTTATTAAATTTGTGAATACTATTAACCATAATAATCTCAAGCAGCTTTATAATTATATTATTTTTTCCAAATTTCTTGCAATATAGCTTTAAAACCGTAAAATTATAAAAATTTTTCATAAAAAACATTCTTTCAACAAAGAATTTATTTATACATTTTTCATTGTCATCAAGAGAAGGTATTAGATTTGTGTAAAATTTTCCCCAACCCCCCTTTTTTTCAAATCTCTACGTTTTGAGACCCCATGAATCCGAAAAACAGGTTTTGACGAATGTGTCTGACTGTCTCTCTTTGTGTGTTTCTGTGTGTCTGTTTGTCTGTAGATTTTCAGATTGTTAGCAAGATAACTTTCTAAAGAATTAACAGATTAGATTGGCCTTTGGTTTACTATTTTAGTTCTTAAAATAAAGCTCAAGTTTGTTAGCCAACCATTTTGGGTGAAAATGAAAAAATGAGCGTATTTTGAAAATTTTTGAGACCACTTTTTTCAAAATTCAAATATTTTCTGCATGGATATTCATAGCATTCAATCAGACGAACAATTTATCCTTAGGACTTTTTCTATGAAACCAAAATTTACAAAAGTTATAGCATTTGCAAAATTTCGAAAAACACTTAAAAATCAACCTTCCTTTGGTAAATTCTTTTGCATTTTCAATATTTTTGACGCCACTTTTTTTCAAAATTCAAAACTTTCACCGATTTCGACAAAAAAAGTTTTGAAAAAAAGCTAATAAGATTTCTAAGTGATTTTTGAATTGAATTTTCAATTTTTTTATAAATAAACAAATATGACGAAAAAATGGCCTTTTTTCTATTTGACATTCCCGGTGCTCGTCAATAACAGGAAAATAGTTAAAATAGCTTAAGTTACATAAAATAGCATTAGCTAAAGATATTCCAATATTAGACAATATACAAAAAAATTTGTTGTTAACAAATTATTTGTTGAAAACTTTTTTTCTATGATTTTCCATAAATACATGTTTTTACATTCTCATCATTTATGAGCGAGAAAGTATTAGAATTGTCGGAAATTTGATATCACAGTTTTTCAACGGATCTCCACGTTTTGAGATCCCCTAAATCCGAAAATCAGATTTTTACGATGGCGTCTGTCTGTCTGTCCGTCCGGCCGTTCGTAAACACGATAACTCTAGAAAAAAGAACAAATCAAATTCATCTTTGGCACACTTTTTTTAGGTTCTAAAAGAAAGAACGAGTTCGTGAACCAGTCATTTTTGATAAAAATTCAAAAAGTGAGCGCACTTTGAAAATCTTTCAGAACACTTTTTTCTGAATTTGAAAATTAAATGAACAGTTATTTATAGCATTAAGAAGAACAAACAATTTATCCTTATAACTTTTTTCGATCAAAAGAAAATGATCAGAGTTATAGCGTTTTCAAAATATTTTTAATCAACTGAAAATCCAAATTTTTAGCCAAAAAACGCACGATATGAAAAAAAGTAAAAAAAAAACATTTCTTTTTGAAAGCCCTACAAGGTTATCATAATAAATTTTTGGATTTTCTTCAAAAGTCGAAAATTTAAATTTTGATTGCACAAAAAATAATGAAAAATAAAAAATTCCATTTTGTGGACAAACTATGTGGGATACGAAAAAAGATGAATTAACAAAAATTGTTCTTCCAAAAAAGATCTACGATTTCGTGACGACTCACCTTGTGATAGGACGCGTACTTTTTGTTTTATTCGTGAAAAATAACATTGAAGAAAAAATAAATGTGTGGTAAAACGACGAAAGTTACGAGAAAAAAAATTCAACAAAACTTGTTTACAAATGTCTGTCGGAAATCGACCGCGCAGCGCAAGTGTCACGATGAGAATGTGTACCTCAAAACCTACAGAGCTTTGAAAAACTTAATCTTTGCTCATACATAATTAGGTAGACAATTCAGAGTATGAAGACGCATATAAATACTGCCGCCTAAAAGAGATCTTGTTGATAAAGTTTTTTTCAAGCATTCAAAATGCAAAGACTAAATATCCGAGCGCGAAGCGCGAGGTAACCCATTTTTGAGCGCAAAGCGCGAGATTCAACCCAATGGGCACAAAATTTGGCGACGTCCTTACGACATCGTTACGACATCTTTACGACAAATTTACGACAGCCTATGTCCATTTCGTTAAGGTGTCTTTACGATATCGTGAATAAGTAGTATGATCTGACAATGTCTACGATATCACAAAGACACTGAAACGGCATAGACATAGGATGTCGTAAATATGTCGTAAAGATGTCGCAACGATGTCGTAAAGATGTCGTAACGTTGTGGGAAAGACGTCACCAAATTTTGTGCCCACTGGGAACCGTCGCGCGCCCTAGGCAAGTTTGATGTTATTGACGAGCACCGGGAGCGTCAAATAGAAAAAATTACCGTTTTTGGTAATATTTTTTTACTTATAAGAAATTTAAAAGGCTAATTTGAAAACCAGGCTCAACAAATTACTTAAAAATCTTTCAACGTTTTTGTTAAAATTATTTTTTGTCCAATCGGTCAATATTTGTGGATTGTGCGTTATTTTTAACAAAAAAAGTAGCAGTTCTTCCCAATGGGACTCTGTGGTGGTTGTTTAACCCACTTTTTTAATCATATATAAAAGGATATATCTGTATGTGTACTTATCAGACTATTTGCAGACTCTTTCGTCATTCTAGAATATTTGGATTTCATTGGTAGTCTTTTACGACATTAAATAAAAAAAATAATCCAGATTTATGACATTATTATGTACAATTTATTTTACATACATCAAATTTCATAATTTTAAAAGTATGATAACACTATATCTTTCAATCAAAAGATAAATAGGTTATACATTTAAGTTTATGGTATAGCGCTTATTATAAAAAAGAGTAGAAAAACTAAATAGCAATGCAAAATGGTGATAGAGAAACTCAATATAAGGATGATTACCATACAATTAAACATTTTCAGTCCTATTAATTTTCATCTGTTAAAAAAAATTCTCTTAAAAGAGTACAATAGTACAGATTAGGAGCTCTCTAAAAACATATTGATGATTTTTTTATAGGTTAAAAACTTCTTATATTCAAATTATGTGAAAACTAAAAATATTACTCAAACTTTTTAATAACACCGAAAAGGGAAAGTTTCGGAAGCCATGTATGTTTTACTCATTGGGCAATTAAATATTCCCGAATCAATAAACAAGGAACAATTGCGTAGCTTTAGGTGCTTATATTTAAGGTCCTATTTTGATTTTGGGCCCTAATCCAAATTGGGCCCTATGTCAATTTTTGTCTTTATACTACTTTTGGGCCCAGAGTCGATTTGGGGCCCTATTCCGATTTTGGGCCCTATGTAAATTTTGAGTCCAATGTCGATTTTGGCTCCTATAAAAATGTTGAGTCCTATGTCGATTTTGGGCCCTGTGTCGGTCTTAGGCCCTGGGTCTATCTTGAGTCTCACAATGAACGGATATACAGATAGATGGACATACAGACGGACACGCTAAAGAATCTATAAGGGTTTCTACCCGGGGCTACAGTACCCCAAAAATTGAAAATATAAAAAATTGGGATTAATTTTTTCTAAAGGGAGTATCAAACATGGTAATATAACTTTCAAAAAGTAACTGGAAATGTAATATTTAGAAAATTACACTTTCTAATTTCTCAATAATTGTTTAATTTTTTTTTTAAATAACAGTCTTTTTTAAATTTAGCTAGTTACCGTTGAACTTTTTTTGCTTGAAAAGTCTGAAAAATTCTCTCAAAAAATATTGGATTGCATTTTTTGCCAGTTTTTGAAATTGGTCCATTCCTAGAGTTACCATTTTATTATTTCAATTTCGAAGATTGGAAATTCCGTTCAGAGCAATGAAAGCTGAATCGTCCACGTTCTTTTTAATTTATAGAACCAAACACAATAATTTTAATGGTACAACGCATCGGTTGAAAAAATGGTCATTTGTTAGTTGGCTTAAAGATACAATATTTATCATACTTACCAATAGAAATTGAGATAACGAGCAGAGTGTAGATAAGAGTATGAGGGAACCTCATCCTTTTTTATATTTAAGACCAAATAGTCGACGTGAAATTCTTAGAGCAGCGTAACTAATGAATAAACTGATATTTCGTGTATATATACATTCTTATGATATTTGAGTTTTCCCCTTCCTGAGCACAAATCGTAAACAGATTGTACAAGAAGGATTTTATGTACACTACTAAGTCTACTCATTTATATAGATTCTTTCCCGTAAATTATTAATCCAAAGTCGAACATTTTCCATCACGTCGCTTTTTTTGGAAAAACGGTTCCGAAAAGTAAAAAAAAAAACTTATATATTGCAATATGCACGCTTGTGCTATTTGCGCTCGAGCCAAATTTTCTGATATGTAATTACGTATCTTTCTGATAAAATTAAGTAATATAAAATATGAAAATAAAAAAATATACGTCGATAAATGTTGGAAATGCTTGTTTTCTAAATTCCTACAAAAATAATATTGTTATAATGATGCGCAATATCTTATTTAAATTTTTCACGTTGCAGAAATTCTTTTTCTACATTGCTAATTGTTTATTAGTTTTGCAGACGAATTTGCTCTACGGGAAAAAGTTGATATTTCGTTTTTAATTATACAATAAGTAATTAATATTCGTTGATAATGTACAATACAATATGATATGATATGACATGATATGAAATACATATCAGCGGAATAATGAACATTATTTTTCTGAAGTTGGTTGAAATGAAATCTTTAATAAGAAGAGAGCAGAAAAATAAAACAGATACTATTTGTTTCATGTAGATATATCTATTAAATATAATATTTTATCATATACATCATTTAACTTGTTTGAAATATGTTTGAAACTCTTAAGCTTATGTATCATATTATGATTTTGCTTGAAAAGTCAATCTTGTTGAAATTCAACCAATAGCTGCTCATAACATATCTCGATGATACATTTGAATATTTACATTTTGCCTTTTATTTCGTAACTCAGACAGGCAAAATTTAAACAATTTAACTTTTGCTGTATGATTGTCCTGTTCACGGGTATTAGAAAACAAAGAAATCATCTCATTTTTATTTACCATAGTTGCTAGTGCCTGTGTACTTTTCCATATCAAATTGGACCCTTTCTGAGAAAATTTGTTGATCGCTAATAAACTCATCTTAATTGAGTTCCAGGGTGTTCTTGTATAAATATACTGATCATAAATAATTTCATCCTTACGATGCACCTTCAAAATAAAAAATTATAGTGAAACTCTTCTATAGCGCCGATTTTGGCGCTGGCGTTGTCGGAAAACTAAATCATTATAGCCCGCTCCGCTTTTGTTTGTTCACTCCTGAGTGATCACCTAAATGACAACCGCAGACCTCGCGCAACCTGCGCAGCTCCTGTTGCACCTACCTGCGGCGCGGCGTCGATTCTCAGAAGGGCTATAGAACGGAGGGCTATTAAAGGGTTTCACTGTACTAATTAGAACCTTCAAATATATCAATTGTGTTCAGCTAAAATGTTTATGACCTCAACACGCTTCTCACAACAAACTGCAGTGCAAACAAAACTACAGAAAGTTACTGCAAATCTTCAACAACATCATTGCAGCTTTCTAACATATCTTCTTAACCTATAATTAAGGACATGACTTTGTTGAAAAATAATAAATAAAGCTTGCTTATATGTCAATTAATAACAAAATCATGATTTGTACATAAACGGAAGAAATTAAATGAAAATAAAAGAAAATAAATAAAAGAACTATGTTTTTTAAATAAATTAATGTATGCTGCTAAGTTGTTGTTCATGTTGATCTATGCTTCACACTCAATTCCTTTTTAGTCTGCATTTGAAACAATGAGGCTACTTATTTTTGTATTATAATAAATTTGATTAAAACCATATTGTAGGAAAGCTTCATTCCCTAATTTCAAAGGCTAATTTCACTCGCTAATTTGGTAGAGATGAGCAATTTTATTAAATTCAAGTTTATACATTTTTTATGTTTCTAAAATCTCGCATAGCGATTAATACGAATGGTACGCCTTTTATTATTGGGAAGAAAATAGCAATTAAAAGGGTTAGCAAAAGGAGGAATGACAAATGCAATATAAAAGCGCTTACTTATTAACAGAAAGAGGAAAAATTCCATCAAAGGAAGTAGATATTAATTTTGTAAGGACAACGAATCAAATAAGGCTCAATTAGGTTTTATGAAATCGTTTCAATCTTTTTAATTTAGAAGTCGAGGAACTGCTTATGTAATTTGAAGTGCAACTTTATCTTCTAAATATTCTGCAAGAAAACTGTAAAAAATTGATCCTTAAAAGTACACAACAGTCAGTGTAATTTTTTAGCTACAACATATTTGCGACACGAAAACAAATAAAGGCATAATGAAAATTGATTCTACATGATGGCGTGAAGAATAAACAATATAAATTTAGATACAAAATTATACAATAAAAGATATTATCAGTTACATTAGTAACATCACAAATTATTATTAGTTACGTTGTTACCATCAATACCGCTGAACAGTTCGAATATAAAAAGTTTGGGATAGACTTTGATCAACATTAGTTTTTCAACATTAGTTTTTCCAAAGTGAATTGTACCCTAAAAGCGCGAATACTTTGTCATACGAAAATAATGTTTTTTTTTTGTAGGACAATTTAATAAATGTATTACCATATCGCTAGTAATGGCGATGTATACTGTCTATCTGGGATAGAAGAATATTTCCTGGTCCGAATTTCTGTCGGAACCGGCCATTAGGAGAATTATCATTTGATATTGGAAAAGTTACGTTAGCATGGTTGTCATCTATGCGCATTTTAACTATGCCAAATTTATTATGTAGATCTGCTCTAGGAGTCGTAAATGGATACAACCTTCCACCTATCACTAATCCAATGTTGTACTCACGACCCTCTTCCTGATCTATTCCTACCTCGTAAATGTCTGTTGGTTTTTCGATCATAACCTTTCGCATCATAAAACTTTCGACATGATAAGCATTAAGGCGAATAGGCTTCGGATGAATTGTTCCATCCGAATGTGGCTGAGCTCATTCTGGAAACAGAAAGTATAATTGGAAAATTAATTATTGTCGTTAGTATATTCCAAGCCATCTATACAATAGGGTGGACCGTAAGTGGTCCAAAAAGATATTTATAAATTCAATTCAAATAATTGTGTATATAGTGCTTTTCGAATCGAAGCCGTTTACAGATGCAGGAATGAAATCTATTGTAAAGCGGTTTAATATAGATTCAGAAAGTTCCGATGTTCAACCTCTAAAACTTTATGAAAAGTATGTTATGAAACTTAATTAAAACTATCACATTCAAAGATAAAAATAATATTATGTTTTACATGTTTTAGTTGTTGAATGTTACTTAAACAGGTAAAATATATTCAGTAGCTTTTCAACAATAAATAAGTTTTAAAATATTGACTTTAGAGAAAGTTGCAACGGAGTAGCTCAGCACCTGAGGATCTCGATTCTAGTGAGAAACTCTGGAGATATGTAGAGTGTGTCGAAAAAAAATTAAAAGAATTTAATCATACGTGCCTACTGCCCAACAACAAATTATCCTGGATGTGCAAAAAAAGCAAACAATAACTTGAATCAGACGAAATATATTAAGTTGCGTAAGTGCAGTAGGAACGATTCACAAAGTGATTACAGTGTTGCCGGCTCATTTTTTCTCAACTAAGTGAATCATAAGATTGCTTTGGTTATTGTCAAGAGGAAGAATCAAGAAAAACAAAAGTGTATGATCTAAAAAATACATAGACTCGGAATTTGGCAACATTATTAAGCAAATAAAAAGTCTCGAGAAATAAAATAGTGGGAGAATTGATGATTTAAAAAAATAAATAGATTTTCTGTCGACTTTCATGATGAACAGAAAAAAAGTTACGAAGAAGTTAAAAAACGGATGACAAGATTGGAGGAGAATAGAAGTATGACCAATGATCTGGAATATTTGAAAGCTGAAAATAATGTAACAGATCCAGAAAAAAGATAAAAAATCAGAAAAAAGATAAAAAATAATAACAGGAATTCCAAAACAAGACAAAGAAACAAATGTGACTCAGCGAGGGGACAAGGATTAGAATATTTAAATCAACGAGGACCTAACTTTCTACAATCAAAGAATATTTAAAGGTCCAACCGATCTCAGAAAAAGGGAAATTTAGATTTGCCTGGTACGCTAATGGCCGAATTTTCATGAAGAAAAAGGAAAGTTATAGAAGAATAAGGATCAGAAATGAGAAAGGTTTGCAACAATTGGATAACATTGCATAAGGGAAGACAAAAATGGAAATTCAGGACCGTAAACTGTTACAAGGTAACAAATATACTTAAGATGAACAGTTGTTTAAATATACTATGTTTAAATACAAGAATTATTATAAATGTTTTTGCAAACTTAAAAATTGCAATTAAATGGATGTAATGTAGTTCTACTCAAGATACAAGAATATAATATAATGATAGGTGCTGTATACAGACAACCATCCAGCTCACAGACCGAGTTCTTACAAGGTTTAAATAATATAATGGACATATTTTGAGAGAAAAGTTTAATTTGCAGTGACATTAACATAAATTTACTAGATATAGAATTTGATACAGTTAAAGACAATACCCAGTTTGCACAAAATTTGGCGACGTCTTTACGACATCGTTGCGACATCCTTACGACAACTTTACGACATCCTATGTCCATGTCGTTAAGGTGTCTTTACGATATCGTAAAAAGGTCGTATGATCTGACGATGCCTTTACGATATCGCAAAGACACCGAAACGACATGGACATAGGATGTCGTAAGGTTGTCGTAAAGATGTCGTAACTATGTCGTGAAGACGTCGCCAAACTTTGTGCCCACTGGGTAACACAGTTATAAAAATGAATTATTTTAAAATAGCAAATCCATTGTGTTCTGAGGAATCCAATAAGGTTGCCTATAATTCTGTAACAAGCATTGATTATGTATTAGATAGGGAACTTGAATGTCAATCCTTCATTCAGTTGATACAAGAAACTAATCAAAAATACAAAATAAATAGCAAAAAAGGGATACAAAAAAAACACACTTCTCATCTACTTGAAAAAACTTATAAAAGAAAGAGACAAGTTATACGTCAAACAAAAAATGAATCCTACAAATGAGTTAATTAAAAATACATTTAAAGAACTTAAAAGTAAAGTAACAGATGGAATTAGGCAAATAACAAAAACTGAAGCTGAAAAAATGGTTGATAAAGCAAAAAGTAACCCTAGAAAAACCAGAATAGCTATATACACAATTTTTAATAATAGTCCAAAAATCCAGAAGGCAATGAAATCAAAAATTTATTAGTTCGTGATTGAAAGGTTGTAAGCTCCAAGGAGATTGTTAATCAGATAAATAAATTATATTAGGAAATTAGTGAAAAACTCCAGGAAAGTATTACAAATAATGAATACCGATCTTGAGAATGGTACTTTTCTTGAAATCTTGAAAATAAGTAAAGTGATTTCTATGCACAAAAACGGATCTAGAGATAATTTGGGTAATTATAGGCCCATTTCATTATTAAACAACTTATCAAAAATGTATAAAAAAGCAATTAAGATAAGATTAATGAACTATAAAAAGAACACGGGAATCATTGCAATGGAATATCGTTTTCAGGAAGGGTCTATTAGAATCATATTTAACCGACTGGAAGCCATATGTATATGCTAATAATACGCGAATTAGGATAATCAATATAACTATGGGGGTGCCTTTGGCTTAGTCCTTGGTCTACTATTATATTTAATATATGTTGAGAGTCTAGCTGAAGTGGGGTTATTAGCAAAAAATTTTTTGTTTGAAGATGATACTTTTCCTGTTCATAGTAGTAAGGATAGCAAAAAATTAAAAGAATAAATAAATAAGGAGTTGATAGTACATTCTAACTGGTTAAAATACAATAAGTTAACTATAAAAACAAGACAGTATATATGACTTTTGCATTAGTTAATATATCCAAGCCATCACTTATTTAAAAAATGCAAAATATTATTATTCAAGAAACTGAAAAGTACAAATATTTTGGAGCCATAATTGATAATAAACTAACTTGGAAACAGCATATTAAACACGTTATGGACAAATAATACCCTGGTATGGTGTTTTTAGAAGATGTAAAAAATTATTAAATTAAAAAAAGAAGAAAATGATTTTCCATACTTTTATAGAATCTTATATTAGATATGTGATCACAAACTGGACTTCTGCTTCTGTACAATTTTGCAAAAGAGATTCCGACCACAGAATTATATGTATAAAATAAAAGACCTTCCAAATATACGTACTCTTCGGGATATTGAAAGAGCGAAAATGATACACAGAATGATAAATAATCTTATAAAAACTGATTATAAATTTGAAATAGGAAACAATATAACATAATTACATCACTACCCAGTGGGCACAAAATTTAACGACGTCCTTATGACATCGTTACGACGTGTTCACGACAACTTTACGAGATCCTATGTCCATGTAGTTAAGGTGTCTTTACGATATCGTAAATAAGTCGTATGATCTGATAATGTATTTACGATATCGCAAAGACACTGAAACGACATAGATATATGATGTCGTAAAGATATCGTAACGATGTCGTAAAGACGTCACCAAATTTTGTACCAACTGGCTAGATTTGCTGGAGAATTAAGGAACACATATCATAGAACTAGAACAATGCAAAGATCACGTGTCAACTACAGTATTACCGTTTTCAATAATCTACAGAAAAATATTAGAAAAAAATCAGACGATTTGGGAATTTGTGCAAAATATAAAAGATTATCATGTAAGAAACAAAATAATTCATAGAATTATTTAACCTGTTCGCCCGTAGAGAAGAAAATTATGCGATTTAGTGGATGAGCGAAGCCTATTCAATTATAAAGGTAAGATAAATTTCCTGTTTGTGATTCACAAAATAAATAAATAAATCGCTTATCTCTATTAATTTGAGAGATATTCTATATTAAATATTTAGGAGCATGCGACAGTTTGTCACGTAAAGAATTGCAAGTTTCATTTGTGGCGGCTTTACAGTTTGAATATTGTAAATACTGTCTTGAAATTTTGGTAACTGGTTCTAAATATATATGATCAAGTCTGCAAGAATAATGTGAGTTTTCGTTCTGTTTAAATGGTGCAGATTTTCTAATTTATATTTTGGAATGTAATTGAGAACAGGGCTTTAGAGTCCCAGATAGAATAGAATTAATAACAGTTGCATTATTTACATAAAACAAAAACTTAAACGAGACATACTGATGTGTTTTGATGTATTTTCACCCACTTCTCAAAATTTTAGAAGAATATATTTATTTTCATCATTAGAAATCCGCTGAACACAATTAATAATCACTGATTCTCTAGTTTTACTAGCAATACAAATGAATGACTTTTTTTGTCTTCTAAATCTCGTATATTTATTAATGATACAAAACGATAAGATTACTAGAAGTTCTTATTAAGACCAGAATAAATTAAGGATGTGATCAAGTTTAAAATAACTAAGGTTTAATTGAAAATGCATTTTTTATTATAGATATTAATATGTTTACTAATAGAATTAGTGAAAACCACTAAGATAAAGCACACAATACCAATGATTGTCCTCATTTTCTTGAAACTTATGAAGAAATTTGAAAGAGGTGCAAACAATTTATATTTTCTGAAATGTTTCAGTGTATTTATAATGGACGCTATCTCTTTCGTTATTATAAATTATTTTTATTTCATTAGTCTTTTTTTGCCATACTAAATGATGAAAATACTTTAGGTTTGTAAAATTTTTATGTGCGAGTTAGGGTGATAAAAATGTCGTATTACGTAATGGAAATTTCAGTATTTAACTAAAATATAATAACACTTTTTATTTCGAAAAAAAAAGAAAAGCGGTGCATGCTTATCTTTCTCTATATAGTTTTATTATAAAACTCAAGACTTTGCTGGAGATAAGAAATTTGATTAAATATTAGTTGATATATGTTTTATGTTTTCTAAACCCTCATATACCGAATTATGCAAAGACAGTAAAAAGATGACTAAAAATGTTATAATCGCAATGAAAAAAGAAATTCTTTACGATGGCATGAACAATAAACGATCTCAATACAAACACAAGCTAACAATCAAAAAGCATGCATATTTTTTCATTTTATAATACTGTGAACAAGTAAAGTGAAAAAACGTTCCTTTAAGGATTTGTGTTCTAATGATCAGAGAATTTTACTTCCTTTTTATTCGATTCGAATTTTTCAAAAGTGGCTTTAATTATTTTATTCTTGAATTTCGCCTATTCAGGTCAAACGAACATTTCCTGAATCCTCATTTAATATTGAGAAAATCATATTGGGAAGAAAATCAGCACTAACAAATTCATCAATAATCTAGCGATGTACTCATGATCGTCTTCTTTGTCAATTCCTACCTCGTAAAAGTCAGTTAGGAAATTCTGACTCATACCTGTCCTTATTAAAATTTCGAAATGACAAACATTAAGTCGAATGGGTATTTAACCTAGCTTCTGTAGTATGCAACTATCAGACGTTCTTTTTTGGGAATACTTACTATAACCAAGTCATCGGACAAATCCTCGGCCTGCGGATAGAGGGTCCTTGTGCTAATGGCTTCTGCTGAATATAGTTATAATAATTAATCAGCAGTCACACGCAATTGCCTATGGATGGTCTCAAAGGAATTAACCCCCAAATGGAGGCGTAGAAACCGTACCAAAATCTGACTGGCACCTGCGTGAGGTACCAAACATAGTTGGAAATGCTCTTCAAAACAAGCGAACGCGCAGGGCTCCTGACGATGAGTTGAACAACAGTGCCCTACCCTAGAGTTGGGGGAGCCAATCAAGACAGAATCAATGCAGCAACATCTCATTATCTTTGAGTATACGGATCGGTTAAGAAACTAGTTGCTGGAATGCTGCGACACCAGTACCGCCCCTAAGCGAAAAAGTTAAATGGCTTGACTGCATGTTCTGTGGTGCGAGAAACACCCATAGCTTTCGCATTTTTCGTATCTACTTCTGAGAAACCATACTGAGGACCTCCGTAAAAGGGGTTATATTAGCGGAGCGGAAACTATATTGCAGTTAGAACAATCCAGCGACAGAGAAAGTGAGGCGACATTAAGACCAACTGCGAGTAGGAATTGAGTAGAGGAAGAGCGATGATTTAGGACCAGCAGAAGCATTTACTTTCAGGTTTTTCACAAGCCTAAAGATCGAAGAGAAGAAAATGGAAATTAATTTTAAAGGAAGCAAGAAACTGTTTTATAAATTAAGATTTATTAGTATGAAATGAAGTAGAACTACAGAGTTTATCAGCAAGAGAAGTATCAACGAATTAAAAAAGCTTTTATTTATTAAGGTGGCATGGAGGCTTTCCGACTTGTACGAGGTCAACGTAAACTCGACGTCGGACACACTCCGGGTTCATCCTCACACTCTACCGTCCACCTGCGGGGTAGAGCGCCTTCTCTAGTTTCGTTATCTTAGAGAATTGGGGAGTGGATCATTCCACACATCTTCCTTAGAAACAGTGTCTCCATTTCTAGTGCTTTTTAAGGAACCAGGATTTTAAATTCCAGAAAAAATGGTAGATATTTTATGATTGCAATTGTAAACAGTAGTAGTAGTGGTAGTAGTTTTTTTGTTTTTTTGTTTGTTAAAGGAGTAAAAACGGAAAAATGTTTATGCACTAACCACATTCGAACTTTAGGGACCATGAGCCCAATATGTGCACATCGAGCGTATGTACATAATATGCATAAACGCTATTGTGCCAGCTTGAACTTCTTCTTACTTTTGTCCTTTTGGAGGCTTCCTTAAGAGGGTGGCCTCCCTAAAAGAGAAACACCGCATTGACATTGGCTGATGGTCTGTCCGGAGTTTCTCTGTACGCGCAGCACAATTGTTTTTTAAAACAATTGTTAAGCTACAACGAAAGATTTCAATTTCATAAATATTGCAAAAAAGATATTACACTACAAGCATACTGAGGTATCGGAGACATCTGAGAGGGGGTTAAAAAATTGTAATGAAGTAGACTTTGATTCATGACTTCACTAACGTAACTCGTATGATTTCGGGGTTTTGAGGTTATGGTGTTATTGGATATCGGGGTAATAGAGCTTGTTACCTAGGACTATGTTACACAAGAAAAACTCACAAAATTGTTCTGCTTTCCCAAACAAGATTTTTTTCAACATGAGGTTTTCGGATTTTGAGGTTATGGGGTATTATTATTACGAGGTGAAGGGATTATGAAACCATAAGCTTATACAGTTACCAGATTGAGGGTAGGAGGTTGAAAATGGTGAAGGGTGAATTATTTTTGCGGTTTCAGTAGTTTATTGGGTGTTTTTGAGGTTATGTCAAAATCCTGACTCGTAAAGATTGAACGAGATGCATATTCGATTTCAACGGGAAAAAATATACAGAAATTTCATATTAGCATCCAAGACTCAGGAATTTTTTTTGTGGTCCTAAGATAATTGATCTTCATAATTTTAACTAGTTGTAGGCCACAGTAGGGTCGCATCGTTGTAAAACATAAATATTCCCCTAAGAGTTCATGTTTGTATGATCAGAAAATGTTAAATTTTAGTTATTAAATTCTACTTTTCCGGAAGTGATTTTTCTGTATTTTATTCTTGTTCTTATTGTATGTCGACACCACGAATATTTTGTGGCGTGCATTTCTCGAGGAATCGATGATTTATACGATCTCCCTTCAACTCTAGAATGGTAAACGGGGGTTCCACGACACCCCAGTCAAAGTTCAAAGTATGCTCGTCACTAAGGGCAGGTTCAGGTTGGTCTAGGACCCTAACCTGCTGTGCAGCAGTGAACATCGTGTGGGGTTCCGCTGCACCCCGGTTTACAATTTACGTTATAGAATTAAGTGGGTAAGTGAATTGCAGTTTTTTGTTAAATCAGTTGAAATAGATGTTTGAAGCATGAATTTAAAAGTTCTAAGTGTAAAAAATTTTTTTAATACAAAAATAGCAAAAAATGAGATATAGTAAAGGGGGAGGGTCGGTAAGGCCGGTTTTTGGCCTAATTTATATTTGGACCAAAAAATCTGAAAAAATTATGGTAGTATCTTATAAGTATCCCGAGTCGATTGCACGTTAAACGGACTACCCTCCACCCCCCAGCCACCCCCACC
>NC_046664.1:15465922-15477715 GCF_010883055.1 Belonocnema kinseyi | reverse complement strand
TGGAGTCGCTAATTACGAATCTGGCATCCGTTGAACTCTATCGCTTCAGGTTCAAGGTCATTTGAAGGTCATTTGAAGGTCAAATCGAGAAAAAATGGTAAACAAATTAAAAAAAATATGTTATAGGTTTTTGGGGTCGCTGATGACGAACCTGGTGCCCGCTGACCTTTATCACGTCAGGTTCAAGGTCATGGGAATGACATTTTTTTTCAGCGTTTTTTATCGATTTGATTTGTATTCGGCGACCCCGAAAACCATAGTAAACCCGAGCTAACCTCAGAATACATGTTTAAGAGTGTCAAATCTTTCGAAAATACAGTTGGTGGGTAGTGGTGTTTCCTATATTTGGAGGGGGGTGGGGGTGGCTGGGGGATGGAGGGTAGTCCGTTTAGCGTGCAATCGACTCCGGATACTTATAAGATACTACCATGATTTTTTCAGATTTTTTGGTCCAAAAATAAATTAGGCCAAAACCGGCCTTACCGACCCTCCCCCTTTCATTTGGATATTATAATGATTTCATTTAGACGTTTTCAGGATGATTTTGTAATTAAAAAGTTTAATAATAAATTTCTTTATATGTGTAACCGTTAGAAAATCATTATAAGTAATAGGGATTAAATTTAATTATTTTATAATATTTTTAATATTTTTTCATTATTTTCAATAAATCTGAATTGTTAATAATCAATTTTACTAGTGCTTTTAAGATTTTTGCCCTTTGTCAGATTTCTCAAATTTCCTCTACTTCAGATGTTCAAATAATTAGGTTTTTTTTAAAGAAAAAGCAAAAGTGGGTTATATGGCCTTAAAGCGCGATTATTGTGAAGATCTAACCAAGGAGCCGTGAATGAAAAAATAAATCCATCTATCAGTAATCAAATGATGTACTCAAAAGTCCCTTTCTTTTCTACTCCTACTTCGTAAATGTTTGGTGGTAAATTTACAATTAAATCTATTAAGTTTCGAAATGATGAACATTAGATGAACATTGGAAATTCACAATAGAAGTCCAGTAGCTAGTATCTGAACACATGTTGTATTCATGGAATTTAAGGTATTCATAAAATTCAAGGTATTCGTAGAATTCACAGAAATGATCAAATTCAAGGAGTTCGCGGAATTCATATAACCAGCATTTCATGGAATTCTTTGAATTCACGGATTTCACAAAATTGAAGGAATTCATGGAATTCATAAAATTTAAAGAATTAATGGATTTGCAGGAATTTATGAAATTCATGTAATTAACGGAATTGAACGAACTTATGGGATTAACAGAATTAAAGAAATTGACAAAATTAATGGAATTCACAGCATTCTAGAAATTCACAGAATTCATGAATTTGCAGAATTTATGGAATTCACAGAATTCATGGAATTCGAAGAATTCAACGAATTGACGAAATTCAAGCAGTTCATGGAGTTCAAGGAATTTATAGAATCCAAAGAATTCACGGAATTCACAAAAATAATCAAATTCAAGGAATTTACGGAATTTATATAACGCCTAGGATTCACGGATTTTACGAAATTAAAAGAATTTAAGGAATGCACGACACTTAAAGAAATAAAAAAATTAAAGAAATTTACGGATTTCATGGAATTAATAGAATTCAAAGACAATCTGTTATTCGTAGAATTTACGTAATTTATAGGATTATAGAAATTCACGGAATTCAACGAATATACGAAATTCAATAAATTCGTGAAATTTACGGAACCCTTGCAATCCATTGAATTAACGGAATTAAAAGAATTTAGATTATTCTAAGTATTCACTGAATTTACGCAAGATTAATGGAAGTCATGAGGAATTTACGAAATTCTAGCAATTCTCGGCATTCAACGAATTCATAGAATTCTAGAAATGCGTGGAATTTATGGAATTCACGAAATCCAAGGTCTTCATAGAATTCATGAATTTAAAGGAATAAATGGAATATAATGAATTAATTGAATTCAATGTATCACAGAATTTGCGGAATGCATGAAGTCATGTACTTATTACATGTATTCCGTTAATTCCTTGAATTCCATTGATTCCGTGAATTCCTTGAATACTTTGAATTCTACGAATTTAGTGTTTTCCACGAATTACATGAATTCACCACATTTCGTGAATTCCGTAATTTACATCAATTCTATGAATTACGTCAATACCACAAATCTAGTGATATTCGTGATTTTAGCGAATTTCATGAATTCTACGAATTTCTTGAATTGCGTGAATTCCAACAAATTTGTGGAATGCTTTAATTTCACGAAATCCCCGACAGTCGTGAATTTCCAGAATTTTTGTATTAAAATATAAGTAGCAAAATAATTTTTTCATAAAAGTTTCCTTAGGCCATGAATCACATACGCAAGCTTTGTGTGGAGCTTTTCATGATATGTAAATTATAAAAAATTACAAATAACCCAAAATAAATTCTTAAGGTTTATAGGACACTTCAAATCGTTCAAAAGACATACATATATATAACCATAACGACATACAGACATACAGAAATACAAACATGCAGGTATTAACAAGGTCTTGTGATTTTCGGAGTCTGTAAGTGCCAAAACGTAAAGATTTGTTTTAAAAATAGAATTCGAAAATCAGGACAATAACATTAAACTCTCATGAATGAGAATGTAAAAACGTGTTAAAAAATGCAGATAAAGTATAGATTTATATTTAAAAAACGGAATTAAGGATGAACATCAAAGTTAGGAGAATAGTATAAACAATACCCACTTTTTCAGGTATAAAAAAAACTGACTTATGCATTCATGAACAACTAAGTTAAGGGTAAATTAATTAAAATATTGTTGTTTTGTTGGTGTCTACCAATGTGGTATCTCAATCCTTATCTGACGGAGTATAGGCCTTAAGTTTTTCCTTCTGATATATTTATATTTCATAAATCATTCCAAGATAAGAAATTGAGTAACCTCAGCCAAGACTGATATCGAAAAAAACAAATAATTTGTTCAATGGCCCTTCAATAAAAATACGAATCTTAAAAATAAATAAGAATAATCATTTGATTCTCATCCCTTTATATTCATGTTTCTTTTCTTGTCGCTTGAATTTTTTATTATTCTGCAAAAATGATGAGATTTCAATACTTACCTAGAAGCTTAATGCCTTGGGATAAAAAACTAGGAAACTTATTGATAAATTGCCTAAAATTGTTAACTCTACGCTTTATAAAGAAAATAAAGAAGAGAATATACAAGAAATAATAATACATATTTGAATACACATTTCTTTCATAAATTATTAAATTAAATACACTTTGCCGGCAGAGAAAACGGACACAGGAAATGGTATAGGGGTGAGAGAGAGATTTTAGCGACGTAAGAGGCTACAAAAAACTTTCTGCAAACGCATATTATCCACTTTATCTATTTCTTAGTTTTTTATTTACTTCTGAAATATAAATCACAAGTCTCGTTTTATGACGATCAATAAATTTGATTATTTTTGCAAATTTGCCTTTTTAAACTGCTAAGAAAAAAGTTTTGTAATATTTTGTACCATTCGCGAGGAAAGGAGAAAACTTCAATTTCTTGAAAAAAATTAATTTCTTCTTCCTGAATAAAGTTTCAAAATTTTTGAATTTGGATTTCACGGCAAAATCAATTTTTTTATGAAATAAAAGATTTAAAAGTAATTCAACTCATAAATAGCGGATATTCTGTGTGTTTAGTTTAGGCCAAATCATGTTTGTGTATTGTTTTTCATAAAAAATTATCCTACATTTTAAAAGTTTAAGTGGATTTGGTACAAAAGAATTGAGTTTCACCATGCAAGAACAAGACGTCCATTATTCTAGCGTGGTGGAGTTGGCCCTGATGACTAAAAATCCAAAGTAGAAATCCTGAATTTTATAACAAATATTGTCTTAGATAATCACATTGTGCATCTTCCTTTTTTTACGAAAAAATCTTTTCTTTCTTTTAAACAAATTGCAAAAAAATATTTGTTTGTAGTTAATTTTTAACGCAATTTTTGTCTTCAACTATCAGCGGTTGCAGATTAAGGATCCCTGTGCAAAAGGTTTTTGCTAAATATGGTGAAAATAATTAATGCGCAGTGCCCATTTGAAGAAGGCAAAAATTACTGGCGTTCCCGATGACCCTGCATATGTAGATAAAAGTGTTATTATACATCTTGACACTGAAGAGATCTATACATACACGATTGTGCCTCAAAGCCTCATTCAGGACGTAACATCAGTGAACTAGTCCCTACAAATCAGATACAAACATCTTCTTCGAAAGATTTGTCCTCGAATCTGTCGGCTTTAAACAAGGAATCTGCTAATAACTTGTTAACAATTTCAGTTCCACTCTGCTTTAGGGATGTTCGATTCTAATTCGATTCTTTGAAGATCGTTTTTTTTGGCGAAAAGATCGATCTTTTGAATCAATTCTCTACTAACTTGATTCTTTTGAAAACTTTTTTTCTTCCCTGAAGATCAAGGAACGGATATTCTCTTGAAAAGTGCCTCTGACTCTGATAGAGCACAGCATGTATATATGCAGTCTACCAATCATTGCTCATTATTCTGTTAAAATCTAGAACTCTGATTGGTCGATCATGCAATGCTTTTCCCGCATTGGAAGAAAAAGAAAAACTGGGCTCTCACTCAGTCTCACTAAAGTTTCGTAAGTGCGAAAAAGACGAACGGACCTCTTTTTCTAACGTGTGCGGATAGAAAGAGTGATTCGTTCCTTAAATGAAAAGATTTATTCTATTCAACAAAAATTGAAAGTGAACATTGATATCCTACATTAACTTTTTGTATGCGTCACGAAAAGATTGATCTTAAGAGATTAATTCTTTCCGAGTTGCTCTTTTGAAGAATTAATTCTCGTCTATTTGATCTTAGATCAATTAAAGAATCAATTCTTTTCAAAGAATCAAACATCCCTACTCTGCGTTTTAAGCGTGTTTCTTCTAAACTTTGATTCGTTTTAATCTACTATTTATTGAGCTGAGCGAGAGACATCAAATCAACTTTGCTGATAGCGAACTAGTTGTCATTTTTGTTTAATAAGATAGAGGTACTGTTTCCAAATATCGGAAAATTATTCCCTCTAATAGTTCCCTTTCAAAAGCTACTTATATATTACTGTGATTTATAAATTCTACTTTAAAAATCATCGAGAATGGTTGTATTGGGCCTACGAAAATATCCTTCATTTCTTCTTCGGTTAATGGTGCAGTCTTGATGCCTTCTATGTTTATTTTTTACCGTCGTTGACAACCTTTCTGCCATTTATATAGTCGAGGCGGATTTATTATTACAGTACCATATTGCAAAGACGTTAACATCGATTGATGATAATACAATTTGTTCGTCTTTTGGTGTGAACTCAAAATCATGTTGTCAGAAAAGTAATCGGATTGATTTATCCGCCGGAATTGTATATCTTCAAAGCTGGTATTTGCCGGTACAGATATTTCGTGTAAGTAAGCCGTATCAATTGATGTTGGGCAATATCATGCTCAAATCCGTAAGAAGAAGTAAGCAGGGTAGGTAAGAATGTTTACCTGGCACGAGGAGACCTGGATCTTTAACGAAAAGTAGATTCGACAGGAGAAGAAAAATAATAAGATGCTTTGCCATGAGGAATGCTAGGAATAGGCTCACTATTAGGTGAAGGGTGCAGCTGTGAACTTAACTCTGCAAGAAGAAACAGAGGGAAAGTCATTAGTCACTTTTGAAGTCAGTCAGTTTTTTAAAAAAGTCCAGGTTATAATGTAGTAAAGGTCTCTAAAGGAAAGTTTCTAATTTATTAAAATAAGCGGTCTATATGCAGTTTATATGAAATTTAAGAAAGCTCTTAAAAACTTAAATACTGGATAATAAAAAGTTTGAGAGATTAAAAAACATATTAGTTCTTATAAGAGCAGGGTGGAAGAACATCCTGCTCCCATAAAAATGACTCAAGAAGTGACCGTCAACAAGTAAAGATTAACTTATTATACCATAGATCAGAAGAAAAGTGCGCCAATTTTTAAATATAACAGATGAAGATTTTGAATATATTAAGAAAGTAGAATCCAGCACGATGAAATTAATTTATATATTTGAATTGTGATAATGAGATAAAAGGAAAATAGTATGGTTGGGAATATTGTAATGAATTTAAAGAAATATTCAAGAATAGATTTATAAGATTCATTAATATGTTTTAGATCTGTAATTTTATTAAGACAAGTTCTTTCTTAATAAAAAACATTTCAGCAAAAGCTGTTTCTTTATGATTACTTTTTTGATGTTTAGATAGAAAATTAAGCAATCAACCAAAATAGGTTAATTTGCGAAACCAATTAGTACAGATGGAACCATTGTCACCTTTAATAATACTGATTTTAAGAAATTTGATAATATTATTATATTATATTTTATGTGTGCATTACCATGTTAGCTAAGTTATTAGAAATCGAGAAAACTCACGGCAGTTCCAAAAGTTTGTCTGTAAAGAGTGTTGTTACATTTAAAATAGGTGTTATCCATTAAGAATTAGATTCTTTCTGCTAATTTAGCTAAAGGTAAGAAAATGACTTTTTAAATGTGAAACTATCTTTTTTTTAATAACATTGAGAATTAAATCTATAAAAACATTACTAAAAAGAAAAGTTATGTCAAGAGACATAATGCGATCAGAAGAAATAGTAGTCTTTTAAAGTTTTTCTTTTAATTCTATAGCATTTTTGAGAAAAGATTTAGGTTTAGGAAAAACAGCATTTAAAATAGTGTTGAAAACTTTTGACATGGTATACCTAGGAGAATTAATGATGCTAACAAGTCTTGAAATAATTTTTGTATATAATTTTTCCATTTTGCTAAAATACTCTTGTTAATTCAAAATGACAGTAACATTAACTTTATCAGCACGTCGTATTAAAAGATCTTAAGATTCTTTGAGAAAGGGTTTTGTTTTAGTTATATTTTTTATAAAAAATGCTAAAGATTTAAAAATAATTAAAAGATTATAATAATAATATTAATGATAATAATTATAACTTTTTCTTTGGAATAGTATTAACATTTTACATCAAGAAAGTAATCCTACAAAAGGAGCTTTCGCTGAAATGGTTTTTATCAAACAAGAACTCAGTAATTGTTTTAATAAAACCAGAGATCTAGAACATCCTAATAAATCTTACAATTCTATTCTTGAATTATTTTTTTAAATTCATCACAATGAATCTTCTCCTTTATAACAACTTATATGATTTGTAAATCTTTTAAACTTTGGATCTACTAGTATTTAAGTTATAATTTTTTAAAAAATTTTATATAAATTACACGTAGTAACTAAAAATCTTTTAATAAATAAGAAACATTAGGAGTGATATTAAATAATAGTAATGAATTTAAGAGACAATGAAATAAATAAACAAGTTTTCAAGAAATTGTTGCTGCCCAATTAAACAAAGAATACACAGGTTTGCCAAAGCCTTATTCAAGGTGCCTTAAAAAAATTGAAGTTTGTTATTGAAATCCAAAATATTCCACTAAATTAAATATTTTTTTCTGGCCAGAGAATTTCTTTTTAAAAACTTAATTTACCTATTCATCTAACGAAAGCAATCACAAATTTGAGACAGTCCTAACAAAAAAGTTGTATGATGTTTTACATCGAATAATGTGAAAATAATAACAGGATTAGTGTTTAAAAAAGAAGTAACTATACTACAATTGAAATTTCACTTTTTGTTATAAATATTATTATATTTACGAATAGATTCAATGAAAATCATTACGATGAAGCACATGCTACCAATAACGGTTCTCATCTTCTTAAGAAGGGAACTCACTAAAGAAGAATTGCGACAAAAGTGTAAAAAATTAATTTGTTCATAAGCTTTAATATACACTGATGACTATCGTTTTCGTCACTCTAAATTATTTGTATATTATTGGCCTATTTTTCGCAATCTGAATCATAAAAATGCTTGAAACTTATTTCATTATTATGTTTTACTTATAGTGTAAAAAATCCCTTATTAGGTCATAAAACCAATATGACATTAGCAACATACATTTTTGTTTGATAAGACCAACAAATTAGAATATGTAATAAATATATACTAAATTATATTCTGAACATTGAAAGCAATCTATTCGAAAAATTTATCAAAATAATAATTTCTTTAGTTCTTCATAATATTTTAAGAATCTGCATTCTGTAGTAAAACTTTTTTTATTAACATAATTTAATAATAATACCTGTTTGTAAGAGTAAGGAAGTTATTCTGAATTATATTTGATTAAAAATCGATTTTTAGAGTAAAAATTTTCTCATTCTCATAATTTGAAGTTGATGTAAGAGTAGAAAAGATGTGTAGATGTGATATTTTTATGTATTTTTTTGTTGTAAATACGAATCTGACCTTATTTTTTTCTCAGCAGGTCAGCCTTTTCCTCTAAATATTATAAATTTCCTATGAACGCAATCTCGCGAGTATTACTTCATCCTTATTACATCGAACGGGTAGCTCGAACCGGTAGCTCGAGTCATAGATCGCTTACAAAGCGCCGGGCTGACGATTAACCCAAAGAAGTGTGAATTTGGGAGACTGAACGTGCGTTATTTCGGGTTTCTTGTTAGTTAGAAGGGTTTGCAGGTAGATGCGTACAAATTCGAGCCTCTTTTCTCATACCAAGTCTCAAGAACAATTAAGCAACTGAGACGGTTCTTGGGCATGGCATCGTGGTAATGTCGTTTTATACCCGACTTTGCGCCTGACGCGGAACCACTGAACAAACTACTTAGAATGAACGTCTTATGGGAATGGGGCACCGAACAAGAAAGCGCATTCGCTAAACTAGAATAACAAATCCCGTTTGCGAGCAGGACGATGTCGGACGCAGAAAGATAATACTCGGTTACGGAAAAGGAGTGCTTAGCTGGGATCTGATCGGTTGGGAAATTTCGACACTATCTCGAGGATTTCCACTTCACAGTGATCACCGAACACAGTTCGTTGTGATGGTTACACAACCTTCACAATCCGACAGGCCGATTGGCGCGATAGGCACTTGACCTCCTCGAATATGATTTTGAGGTAGTACACCGGAAAGGAGCTTTGAACCTATGCCTGGCGCCCTTTTTGAATTTACGAGGAGGAAGTAGCAATACCAATAGCTGCCATGGAGCCGGTGGAGGACGAGTGGTATCGTAAGCGACTGCGCGAGGTGGAAGAGATCCTTAGAAAATTCCATGAGTGGAAAATAGTGGATGGAATGCTCTATCGATACCGTCTGAATCCGTTGATAGATCCGGTTATCGAAGACCTAGAGGCTCGGAAGCTGGTAGTACCAGCTGAGAGAAGACAAGAAGTCTTTGACGAGGTACATAATGACCCTCAAGCCGCACATCTGGGAATAGACAAGATGTACTGGAGAGCCTCGATTCAATATAACTGGCCAGGCATGTATCGGGATATTTATTTATGGGTGCGAACGTGTAACACTTGTCGGCGAATTAAGGTTGACCAAAGGCCAGCAGCGGGCCTAATGAGCCGTTGAGTATTCCAACAATCTTGGACGGTGGTGGCCACTGATGTAATGGGCCCATGGACAAAAATAGCTTTAGGCTTTGAATATCTAGTGGTATTCGAATACCTTTATACCAAGTGGGTAGAATTAGCACCCATGAGACGGGCTAACGTCGAGACCATTAACAAGGCTTTTGAGGACAACATTTTGAACCAATGGGGTGCACTGGAAGTTCTGGTATCAGATAACGGAACAGAATATGTTAACCACCGGCAAAGGGAAGTGTATCTCAAAGATTTTCGGTTCGCCTAAAATACAGCCGTGCAGAGCACCACGGATGTTAGCCCGGACTAATTGAATTTGGGTAGGGAACCAAAGCCGTATAATAGCCTGCGCCGAAGGATCGAAGAACCGACCGAATTTCCTCCACCAGACCATGAGAAACGGAGGCAAAGAATGATTAAATTAAAGTATCTACAAAATCTAGTCTTCCTGTACCACGAGAATGCGTTCGACCGTCAGAAGCTATATTACGACAAAAGGCGGCGACACGCGGTACATAAAATTAGGAGATAGGGTCCTGCGTAAGCAACAAGTGACACCCTCAGCCCAAAAGGGGGTAACGAGAGGATTTAAGGAGAAAAAGCAGGGACCGTACGTCGTAATCCGTGTTTTAGGACCGTCGGTATATGAGTTAGGGACGGAAGACGGACAATTAGTAGAAAAGTTTCCGGTCACACTGCTGGTACACTATCACAAGGAGGGAACACCTAGGGAGGGGGAAGTATTGGAACAAAAGTAGTCAACTTCTTCCCAATAGTTCCCCCTAAACCCTTGCATTCCCGGGGTAAAGTTGAAGTAGACTAGATTGGTATCGTAGATAATAGGGTCTCGAAAGGGGTAGACAACACAGAGCTAGGCAGTCGGAAAACTGATGCCAGGAAATCTCCTCTTTCTACAGCCGCAGCAGAGCATCTTAGGAGAGAGCACGCTCTAGAAGGATCACCCACGCGGAGACTTCGTCAACTGACCGGCAGGGGTAATCCAAACCCGATCGGAAGGATGGAACTGATTGCCATTCTGGCCCCACCACCAACTTCAGGGGGCAGTGAGACTCTCTCGCAGGAAGAAAAGGGCCAAAGGCCACGGTTCAACGGCAGCAACCAGCCCGGGTAAAGGACGACGCACGTTGGGAGCCGGCCGATATGGCTCGAGACCTGTCACACAGCTCCATTGACCAAGCCGGACCTTGTCGACGCTCTTTGACCTCCAGCAGGGACAGCCTAACTGCACCACCAGCTGAGAAGGGGGCGCATAGCTGAGACAAAGGCGCCAGGAAGCACACGCACCCTCCCAAACACATCCGGGAGTAGAAGAGATGACAGCAGTCGAGTTGGGAGGCGGTAGCGGCTGGAATCGCGGAAGTCCGGCGCGATAAGGAAGAGGCGAAGCTAAGACGGTTGGAGGAGTCGGAGAGAAAGGCTCGCGAGGAAGAGGAATGACGTCGCCGACAGAAGAAGGAGCGGAGACGCTTTTAGATATCCTGGCAATACCGCGCAGAAGAGGAAGACGGGATCGCAAGGCAGGCCCGAAGAAGAGTGAAATGCCAGAGCCACCATAGACAATGGGACATCTCCGACTAGGCCGTTTGTCGTGGAGGCTCAGTGGCGGCCCTCTATTAACATTCATCGAGGATCGATAACCCGGGGAGCACCCATGGGGGTGATATGCACCAAGTGCGCTGAACAAGGTCATCGTTGGGAGGTGTGCCCCACCTCGGTGCACTTTGGATGAAGGGTTCGGGGAGTTTTTTTATATTTCATTATTTATAATTTTCTCGAGCGGGTGACTCTGGTAGACTAGTTCCGAAGTTTCCAGTGTCACCCGGTCAGACTAGAGCACCCACATTATATACAGAGTTCATTTCCTTTTTATGGCATTATCCCATTCTTCACCTTTGATTTGACTTTGTCTGTAGAATTTAAAACAGTAAGGTCAAGGAGGACCCACAAATTAATGTGTGTCACATAAATCGTTTTCCTTCATTTTTTCAAACCTATAAAAAAGTACACAGGCGAAAGTAATTAGTAATAGAATCTCCTTATGCAAGATCCCCGATGGCACGGATGGTGCAGGTCTTAAGGTAGGTGGGCGTAAGGAGAAACGAGGGAGCCAGGCAATTTGCTGAGAGGAGGGTGTGGGGGAGGCAGACGATCCGGAGGGGGGCCTTCTTCCTTTCCTTAGTTTTTTTTGTGGTTAGTTGGCTTTTGATGCCACAAGA
>NC_046664.1:15447250-15465912 GCF_010883055.1 Belonocnema kinseyi | reverse complement strand
AATAAAACCGGTAGGCTTCAGCTAGGCCCGGGGAAGTTGTAACGAAGTGTTGGATTTTTTATGTAAAAATAAGACAAGTAAGGAAAAAGAAAGTGCGAAACTTTCCGGGATCTCGCCGAAGCCAAAACCGTATTGGAAAAAAGCGCCAAAGATAGTCAACACTTCGAGACCGGAACCGAACTTAGGCTGGTAACATTAGTTTAAATATCGATACTAAAGATTGTAGCATAGAATAATTATGAGAATTATCTGAAGCTTATAAGAACCCCAAACTACGGATCGGTCGGCAAAGTTACTTTTCCTACCAGAGAAAGCAAACATGGGACCTGTTATACTCAAAAATCTGACAGGTCGTACACGATAGGTTAGGAGGCAGCACCGCCCGGTCACAGTATAAGCCAACAACGACGTCTCGACGACTAGGAGGGAAGACCACATTCTCCGACCACGTTCCTTCACTATCACGGTATCACCCAGAGCCACTAAACGCAGCGAGCAGGGATGTGTAGCACACCATCACGACCGACCGAACTAACCCTGTAACACCAGGTCATTAGGGTCGGCTAATAGCACTGAAAGTGATACGTAAGTCACTCCAACCAACCCTGAGTCACGCCGGAACGAGACGATCCTGCCTTATCAATGCAACTGTAAACGAATCAGACGCCGAGGAAGTACTAGGGCGCACATTGGTCGACACAGCCAAGCAGGCCTTCCCTACTTGATTGCACCAATCTCCGCGCTTCACATAGAAACATACGGAGATGAGCGGAAGGAATTGGGAGAAGAAAGCAACAGGAAGTCAGTTCTGTTGTTCTGTGGCTCGAAGGGTGCCGGCAAGCGGTTTTCACCGGTAACTGAGTCCATATTGGAAATAAAACGTACGGAAAAACAATTAATAAATGGAGTTTAAAAAGAAGGTAGAGCTGGTGCAGTAGCTGCACGGTAAGTGGCTAGTCCTTCTAGTCTTCTAGTAAGCTTTCTTCGATACCGCAGTGAGACCCACGAGCGGGAATACGGCTGACGCCGCTCGTGCGTCCTAACTTTCACTGGTTATTTTTTTTTAGTTGCGGGCTGCCTGAGAGCCCCTCGATGTTAAGGGTTACTGGAGAACGCTCACCCCAGAGGCCGACAGATTCTAGTTGGGTTGAGCGTCTCCGAAATTAACAAAATAAAAGAGGCAGAACACGAGACGCAGCATAACGTCATGGCCACACGCGGGGGTCAAAAACAGACATGTTAGGGGTTAGTGGAGGGGGGTTCCTGATGGGCAGGTAGCCACTAGAGTAAATTTTAAATTGTTAATTCTTAATGTGTTTGAAATTAAAAAACTGTCAGTCTAATAAAGGGTAACACTGCTAATTTTTCTTTGATGGTCAATAGAAAAGTTATGGTTTTCTTTCTCACGTCCGTGAGTCTACTCCCTTTGTCTCTAATCTTTAGTTAAGTGAGCTGGTCGACCTGCCAATGATGTTTAAATGTCGGTTTTGACGGGGTTCGGATAGGTGTGACCCTATCTAGCGCCTGATAATTAGTAACAACGAACCTCAAGGGTTGTTCGTAAGTCGGAAGAGTGTGACTCGCGAACTCGGATATCCGGTCAGGGCCAACATTCGGACAATGGGCGGGTAAGTGGTAACAAAACTATATTATTAATGTTAAATTAATTTATCGCGAGATTTCCTATCCTGGGCCAGTTCAGGGTTAACCATAGTGCATCCAAAAATAGGAAAATCCGTTATAATATAAATCATTAGCTGAAGTTGTTCCAGCTGCATTTAAAAGGAAGGGACTAAACCTACTTCAAAATTTGTCTTGTTGATCGTCCTACGCAAAATACATTTGACCTGAGTTTTGTATACATCACCTAGGCTTCCATACTAGAATTAGAATTTTATTATATTGTTTTTTTGGTTTTGCGCACACGTTTATTATTGGACGATTAATGGAGTGGTTTTCTTCTTCTCTTTGTTCCTTTTCTCTTAAGATTTCTTGTAAATATTACTAACCTTTTAAAAAGAAAGAGATGATATATCTGTGGCACCGTAACGTTTAGATAATTTTATTATAATACAAAATGTTGGGCGTCATAGTAATATAAATCCCTTTTTGTAAAGAAAGAACGAACTTCTTGGGTCAACAAAGATTGCGTAATAAAACTTTCATGGTTAAGAATACGACAACAATTTAGCTTAATTACAGGAAAAGACATGACCTGTTATGACCTGGCGGTGGTCATCCACGAAAAGAGCAGGGCTCCATCCACGTTAGCACAAGACACTTGACGCGCGATTACAAAGTGAAACTTAACTCCGCAGTGTCTGTAACAATAAGAAAGCAAGTCTCGGTCTGAGATTCGGTTGGACAGATTGGTATCCTTGTACTTGATGCGTGGTTCTGATTTTCGCAACACTGGTCACCTCTAATAGGCAGAAGGAGGGAGGCTGGACTATGATTGGTGGAGCAGTATTAAGAGCGCTACTATCGCCATAGGGTTTAAATTCAAATACACGAATTACAAGCTTACCTTTTAGGGATTACATTAAGAATGCAGTCCTTACTCTCCGTAAAATCTTCGTACCAAAACATTAAATAATGCGCTCATCGGTAACTATTTGACAGGAATCTCGCCATATTATCAGAGCGGCAGAATACAACGTACGGGCCTGGGCCATAGATCTAAAATACATGTAGCAACGAAGAAATCTTCTCATATCCAGGATCCTTGTAGAGTTCTACATAAGTCAGAGGACTCTGTAGAACCTCGAAGCTTTTCTTGATACATTCAGGCTTTCAGCATCTCAACCATGATTAAACTTGAGAGGTTATGGTTCCGAAGTCTTCCACTCCTCGACGTCCAGCTTTATCCAGCGTAATATTGATTTTGAAGGGCAGTAAATATACTGAAAATAGAAATCAAAACGAATCAGCATATAATTTAATTACAAAAATGAAAACGGAACGAGCCGCGGAGCATCGTGCGATCCCTGAGGTGCTAGTGATCTAATAATTTGATCTCTCGCACAACCCACTTTTTTGTTGTGGGCCTGTGTAATGTGGGCCTGTGTAATATTTGAGTCATCTCTTTTCAACGAAAAAAACCGCTTTTAATGGACATAATTCAAAGTTGACGCATGAATAGAAAGTATTTTTTTATCATAAATTATTAAATAAAATTTCCCCTTCTCTTTTCTAGCTGTAATTTTGTATTTTTATTCCCCTTTCCCTTTGCCTGCTGTGATTTTGTATTTTCTTCCATTTTTATTTTTCATTTGATAAAAATAAAAACTTTTGTTTGTCTAACATGTAAAAAATCACTAATGCTTCCTCTATGAGAAAAAAATACGTTTGCTAAAGGGAAGCCAAGTGCTCTTGAAATGAGCAGCATTTCAAAATTATAAATGCAAGAAAATTGGAAACACTTCCAAATAAAACTATTTTGATGATGGATAGTAGAGTTAATTGTTTAAGATTTTGATATAAACATTATGTATTGGGTTATAATGCTTAGAATTAGTTTTTCTTATGTCGTGATTCATCTCTTTTTATTACCATAGATGAAATGTCTTGTAGCCTTGTAAAATTTGTGACAAATATTGTATTTACTTTTTTTGAAATAAGTTTCTGTGCACATTTGATTGAATTGAAATGACCTATTCCCTAAAGTATCCTACTATTTCCTAGTTCCCCCTGATGCAAGTAGAATGAGGTGCCTTTATATACACAGTATGCCATTTAGCATTAGGAAGAATATAGCAATTGAAAAGATCTGTAAAATCAAGGAGGACAAATTCTTGGTAAAATCTCTTATTTATTAGAAGAATAAGATTGTATTATATTAGAGAAAGTATATATTAATTTTTACGAAAATAAATCAAGGCACACAAAAAATCAGTACGGTGGCGTAAACAATAGCAATTCCAATACAAATAAAAGATTAAAAATTAAAGACGAGCACAATTCCACTACGTGAAGTAGTCTCAATTAAACTTTATCCTTCTAAAAATTTACCAGCAACAAATTTTATCATTAGTTTTTCTTGTGAAGGTATGAAATTGCCCTTGGTATTGACATCTTCTCGAATCTTCGGAGTAATATCATAAAACTCTGAGGGAAAACAAGTTTCAGATTTGTATTAGGCGCATTGAAATACATAAATATATCTTGGTTTGATTTGTTTACAATCATTGGCCTGTAGTTTTCTGGGCTAGACAAGTGGCCTTTTTTGTAAGAGTGTAGTGCGTCCTAACGCCAATCACTGTGAAATGGGCATCTGCGACTTTAAATATGAGGTGAATAAGTAAGCCAGATGTTGATGTGTAGAAGTAAACTTCTTTCATCAGAAGCTCTTGATACCATCTGGTCTTGCAGCGGACATGTTGGTGAACGCTAGCAGCTGTTATGTAGTCAATTACACACTGATTACAAGACGCATTCTGTCTTGAACATCCAATATTTTTAATTAGTTCATATAAGCGTATTTTAGTCTTTCGATCGATCATCAGCTTTGGCCTTCGATTTTAATTAGTAAATGCTCTTGCAGCACCATAAACTGAGCAATTAATGGTTTAGAGGTCGGACTCCACCAAGATATCTTCACAAAGGATGGCATCTATTTCAACCAGATCTTGAGACTTAGGATGAACGTGGGTGTTAATGTTCATCCTTTTTCTGAATATTATACCATGATATAATAGCATCATAACCAAATTTAAATCAAACTAGTTTCTATCAAATCTACCTTTGTAGCATTCAACCTTGATAAAGTAAAATGATCAATACTGTTTTTTTTTATTATTTTCAACCTCATGATTATTTGAAAAACAGTAAATAAGAACATTTAAATGTCCGAATTTCAGAGAGATTTAAAATGTTCTATTTCACCATTCACGAGTTGCGCAACCTAAAATATGACAGTGGCTTTAAGGCAAGGAGAAACATTAGCATTCAGGTTCCGTCTAAGTCTTAAGATCTGCGTGAAATAGACGGCTTCCTTCGTGAGGACGTCTCCAAGGAGTCCGACCTCTCGATCATTAATTGTTCAGTTTATGGTGCTTCGAGAGCTTTGGCTGATCTAATTCGAAGGTTCAACCCGACGATCGATCAAAAGATCAAAAGACGCTGCATCAACTGAACAAGAAGATTGGATGGGTAAGACGAAATGCGTTCCGTGTTCAATGTATCATTAACTATATAACATCTGGTAGTCCGTTTACGAAAAGGGCCAAAAGGTCACCCACGAACTGAGGATCTACCACTACACATTGAAAAAGTCAAAGCTGCTGGTAATCAGACAGCAGCTTGTTTTCAAATTAGCGTGTTATCTGGTGCAAGGAGATGAATACATAAGAGACAGTGTTGGGTTAAGGAGAGTCAACCATTGCTCGCTGACAATACTGTCTCTTCAACGGGCTTCCTGTTTCTCCTAAGAATCCGCCCAAGCCCGAGGAGTTTGAGACTTTTTTGCAAAAAGTTTACGAGGTGCAACTATAATAATAGGAAAACACTGAGAACATTATCCGATTTAAGAAGCTTGGCGACAACCTCATAAAATCTGAGAAGAAATGCCTCTGCATACTCCTCAACCTAGAAGTAGGAAGAAGCCCCACGCCAGGGATTAATACTTAAATCACAACACTCAGGAGTCAGTCTTGTGCTACGTTCACCGTAATCCGCTTGATACTTTTCGAGATATCCAGCCCCTTCATCCTGTATCCATAATGACGCCACGTCAGCCAGAAGGACGGATACCTTGTCTGTTGCCTCATCTCAAAGGCAACCGAGGTTATCCAAGTTTCTCCCACTATCACTTGTCTACTCCTGGGTTCGCGGCCGGTTTTGACTTTAAAGATTCTGGATTCTTTGGAGGTCAACCGTTGTTAGTTGGTTTCGTAACCCACTGTTATGTTTACATTGTCTTCTTATAGTTGGCTTTACCCGTTTTCTCGATATGCCGTAATCCATCCCATCCGTTAATTTCTAGGTGTACCTGGGAGCACCATTCAGGAAACAAAATTGGTGAAGCAGGATCTCCTCAGCAGATGAGAGTGTCTACTGAAAAAACTTTAGTTTCTGAAATTACGGAACTCACTTTAAAGAATTACGGTACAGGTGTAACTAATTCATTTTTTTCATTCTTCAGTGTATGTACACAGTATGCTTGTAAGGGGCTTAGGATCTTCTTGCATTTTAGATGTTCGTCTCGGATATGTTGCGCTGATTTCCTACACTTTCTCACACTTTCCTACACTTTCTCAGAATAACTTAATAAAGTCCCAAAATTAAATACACCCTTTGAACCCTTTACCTGCCTTTCTGCAATTTTTGCGAGTTTTACTGGGAAAGCCTCATGAAAATGGTCCAAACTGCCTTCCTTTTTTACATTTTCTCAGAGCTACTCATTTTAATCACAATAATCAATACGCAATTTGAGCCCTCTTCCAACAAATTTTCCGAATTGTACTGAAAAAGTACTTAAAAAGAGATCGTCTTTTGAATGATGCCTTTTTTGGTAACTTATTCAAGTCTACTATAAAATTTTTTGTTAAAAGTGATTGTTCAGATTTATATGATTATTCAATTTAAGGAAAAATATAGCGTTAATATAGTGTCCAAGAATTTTTATTTTTGAATAAATATTATTCAATCCTTGATTTAAATATATTATTTTCTTATGTTGTTTGAATCTCAAGCTTAAAATAAATAATAATATAAAGTGCTGACAAAAATTCAACGTGAAATACTTCTATTATATTTTTGTAGTTAAATTCGAAGAAATCATCAAAAAGGGCCTCATCCCAAACGGGCTTAGAATTGAACAAGTGTAGGAAATATTTTTAAAAAAATCAACTTTGAAATACTTTTGTTAGCCTTTTGCAGTAAAATTCGGAAAATTTTTAGGTAAAGGTCCTTACCTGAAAAAGGGCTCAAAGGCCATATTGATTTTTGTGATTGAAATACGTTATTTTGAGAAAATATAAAAAAGATAGGCAGAAAAAACAACTTACTGGGAAAAGGACTCAAAGAGCGTAATTAATTTTGAGACTCATGAAGTTCTTCTAAGAAAATTAAGAAAAAGAAAGGCATTTTGGAACACTTTCATGAGGCTTTTCCCAGTAAACCTCGCAAAAATGGCAGAAAAAGCCCTCATCTCGAAAAGGGCCTGATGAAAGATTTTAATTTTGAGCTTGAAATATTTGCAGGAAATCAGCGCAACATATCCAATAGGAAAATCTAAAATGCCAGAAAAAATCCAAAACATAGCGACTAGTATATATGCTGGTCGCTATCAGGTTTGTCATTTTAAATTATTTGCGTTTCATTAGTCTGATTTTCTCAAACTAAAACGGGAAAATGTTTCAGATTTGAAATTATTATACTATATGTCATATGAAATGAACACAATATGTTAAATGGTTCAAGACATAAAGGATATTTTTTTAGTTTAAATTATAATAAACAACTAATTAAAATCTTTGAGAGTGCATAAAAATATTTTACAATTTATTTTTAAGATTTCTGTTTGCAATTTAAATACATGGCCATAAATGATTGAATTGTAAAACAACAAGTTCTATTCTACTTTAATTATGTTTATTTAGTTTGATTAAAAAATTGCGCCTTATTTTATAAATTAAAAAAATTTAATTCTCAGACATTATTTAAGAACAAAATGTCTTTATTCGAAGCCGAAATAATTTGTTATTGTATTAATTATTATGGAGGCCACTATTTTTAATACTGCAAAATTTTTTAAGTTATGCAGTATTCAGAAACAGAAAAATAATACACTTGAATTTTTCTAAACTTTTCCGCACCTTTTCTAGACATTGGAAGCAGCTAATAGTTCACCTTTAAAATCTAGACATGGCCTACAGCGAAATTTTTGTAGATTTATTCATCTTAAAACAAAAGAAAATTTTGCATAGGGATATGAGAAATCTCGTTACATAGAGCGGAAGATATCGAATCAAATTTGCTTATTGTGAACTTAATATGATTTTTTTTGCATTCAGATAGAGCTACTGACAAGCGTCATGACTTTTTGTCCCAATAATAGTTCCTTTATAAAATTAACTCATTCATCACTGGGGCTTACACCCTCTACTCTAAAATGTGCTGTGAATAAATGTAAAGGGCCAACCGGAATATCTCTTACTTCATCTCTAGTTAATGGGGCAGTCTTGCCACTTTCACTGTTTAGCTTTGTTCGTCGTGTATGGCCATTGTGACATTTATATAGGCCAGTAAGAATATTATGAGGATTCCATATTGCTAATACATCACGATCGATTGATGATAATACAATTTGTTCATCCGTTGGTAGGGGTCCGTAGGTATTATTTCCTAGAAGTAATCGAATTGATTTATCTGCCGTAAAAGAGTATCTTCGAAGCACATATTTCCGGTACGGATGCTTATAGGAAGAAACTAAAATTACTTGAAGTTGGTTTAGTTGGAATTTGCGTCCGTTAGAAAAAGCAACCGTGGTACTTGGATCTGTATGCCTGGCATGAGGAGACTTGGTGTTGCCACAAATAGAAGTCTTGTCAGGAGAATTTTTTCTGTCAGAAGGAGAAGAACAAGATGCTCCGCCACGAGGAATGCCGGGAATAGGCTCGCCATTAGGCAGACATTCAAATTCTGAACTTACCTCTGCAAGAAGAAATAGAGCATTATACATTTTTTTGAGTAGCTAAAACTGTGCAAGAGTAGGTCCTGTTATTTAATTGTAATATGCGAAAACATTTGTTTTTCAAAATTCAACGAGTGGTGATCTGGAGACCCAAGGTCGCGACACGGAAATGACTCATATAGTATATATTTATATTTACCAATGAAAATAAAGATGAACGTCAAGGTAAGGAGAAAAGTATAAACTATGCTCATTTTTTTCAATTATGCAAAAAACTAAAATATGCGTTAATAAAGAATTAAGTTCAGTTCGTTTAATTAAATAAACTGGTGTTTCTTTAGAGTACATTGATATGGTATCTCAATCCTTATCTCGCGGAGTATAGACCTCGAGCTTGATTTTTCGAGATATTTATATTTATATTTCATAAATAACTCAGTCCATGATAAGAAATTTGGTTACTTCAGCCGAGAGCACTTCAGTATTTAAAATAAATGTAATAGAACCTTTGATTTTTATCGCTTTATTCTTATCGCTTTTTCTTATCTCTTAATTATTTATTCGAACTGCTAAATTAAAAGACATTAATCGTTATTTAGAATGTTATATCCATGAGAATAAGAAATTCTTTACAAATTTGCCTTATCCAATTATGAAAATTATTTTTGCAGTGCGTAAAATCATGAACACTTCATTTGAAAAAGAGGATAAAGAAAAATGATGAAAAGTATCATAATATTTGACAATAATTTATTTGTAAAAAAAATCGAATGTAGCAAAATTGAAGAGAATCTCCTCTCTGAAAAAACAAGCTTTCATTCAATATTATACAATCACTTAATAAATCTAGTAAGAAACGATGAGAAGAAAAAATTCGGTTAATATTAGTAATAATCTGCAAAGTTTTTTTTTTGTCGCATATCACATATTTTGTCTATTTTTGTATTAATTTTTGAAATCTAGTTTACGGGTCTGATTTACGAAAGTCAAAAAATTGTATGACTTTTAGAATTATGTTTTTATTTTCACTATTTAAATTGTGGTGACTGGGTTCTACAGATTAGACAAAATTCTAAGAACAAAATAATATATAATTTTGTGTCCTTCGTGAAAAAAGGAGAAATTTTTAATTTTTCAAGAAAACAAATTCCCGACTATAGGTTGAAAACATGGCGAGTGGATTTCATAAAGAAACGTGTTTGTTTTATTCAATATTCAAAAGTGATTTTTAATTAAATGCGGAAGATATTCTATGAGCTTTTTGCAGATCAAATCATGTTTGTGATCACGCGAATTTTCATCTAGAAATAAAATTTTTTCTTTTTCTCGTGATTTAAAATAAAATAAAGGAGTTCAAGAGACAGATGAAATTTATCATTTGGTTTGGCAACCAAACTATGGTCAGAATGCGTTGCTAAGTCTCTCCATACTTTGAAGGGTAATAGGGACACATTGCTTTTGGTAACGGCTGTTTTATGAACAAAGTGAAGAACTGAGAGTTTTAGACGAACCAATCTTTAGAACACTCACTGATAGATTTTGAGTTGGACCTTTCCGTAACCATGGGCCCTTTATGAGCCAGAAATCCCAGGACAAACGGACTGGGACCAGCATTCCTTTGATCTCAAGAGTGCACACTTGAAGGTGCCTATGTTAATTAGAGATTTGAAAACCTTGGAGATGGTATTTACTACTTTCATGGAGATAATTAAATCTACTCATCAAAGAAACTATTGACCCACAATTGTCCTAAAGACGGGGTAAGCGCACTATTGGAACGGAAAAAGCAAAGACGCTTTAAAAGGGAAATCAAAGAGAGGTTCAGACGTGCCAGTACTGGCAAAACGACTAACATATGGACCTCATTTGCGAAAATAAGAATGAATACAGGGGTTCAATATGTAAGACCAAGTAAGATAGCAGAACCAACTTTTGCACAGACATCGAAAAAAGGCAGATGCGACTAGAATGGACAAGCTACTCTTTAGAAATCCGGAAACTATTCTTGGCACTCTAAAGTTTTTTAAAGGAGAATACTCGAGTTGAATGAGAAGGCCTTGGTTAACCTGATCTAGGCATATTTTTGGACTTTATAAGACCTGGGAAAAAGAAGGCTTGCGAAATTATCATAGGGCCGCTCGTGAGAATTTCTAGGGCTAGTCTGTTGACATAACCGGTTATACTTTATCCAAGGGTTCCTATCCCATCATCCCCACATATTACCTAAACACAGCGGCAGAAAGAATTTTGGTTATTAGGCTTATTCGGCTGGTCACTCGTACAAAACGGTCATATGCGAAGCAGTAAATCTAATCAAAGAACGACCCCAGTAAAATGGATTTGCAATTGGACCCTTTAATGACGTCGGAAGATATTTTAACGAAAACTTTACAGTGGTAATCAGGGCGGCCACGATTTCCCTCTTGTTCCAACTGCAGTTGTGGAATAGATCTGATACATGTTGGGCAACAGAAATGTAACAGCGACTAAGGCTGATAGAATTTTATCTGGAACTATCGTTTCGGGATGACTACAGGAAGAAGTTTTATTGCACCTGCTGTGGTAATTGGCAGTAGAGGAACTGCTTTATATACTCACAAGACAGGGCTACTATGCTATAGGTTTCGTGGATTATGTGCTGGTAATCGTGCGTGTCCAGCATCTGGAGGGGCCCTTCAGCGTAATACAGCAACTATTGCGGATATTGGATACCTCATATTTACAATATTTACATCATATTTACCTCATATTTACAATATTTACATCATATTTACCTCATATTTACAATATTTACATTTCACTTTTATCTCCCTCCTTTCCCATTTGACATCTTACTATACCAGTGTTCCACCCTTGCATCTCCCTTCCCGCACAATTTACACATCCTCTTCTCCCTAGAAGTCCAAAACTCCTAACTCCTCAATCGCTATCTTCCCGCTTATCCCCATCCTACGCTTTCTAATCTTATTTATTGAGTTCCACACGTTCGCGTCTGTCTTAAAACTTTCCAATTCCTCTTCTAGGTTTTTATGATCTTTCAGTTCTTTCTTCTTACAAATCAATATAAACCCATGTCGCATTTTTACGTAATTCTCCCTTTTCGTAGTTCCTTCTTTCCACTTCTTGTACTTCATTTTTACCTTCCCTTTTATATTTTGACATTTCCTATCTCACCACGGCTTCAGCATTCCTTTCCATTTCTTTCTGAATACCTTCTTTTGCACGCATCCGTACGCTTTCCCTTTCAAATCTTCCGACATCTCTTCCACCGAATCTCCTTCAAAGCGCACCCTTACTAACTGCCCCTGAGACTTCTCTTTAGCCTCTTCTTCTACACCGGATGATTCAAATCTACTCTTCCTTCCATTGCGAATCTCTCTGTCTCCCTCAACTTTGCACATACATGACTACGCAGTCTATCACCGAAACCCACACCTTACTGACGTATGTGTATTTACCCTTTTTGTCCTGTTTCAAGATTTCATTTACCACAACCCAGCCTCTATCCTCTATCCTCTCTTTTAGAATCTCCACCTCCATATACATTATTTTATCCTTCGATTTCCTTTCAAAGCTCTCCCCTTTGCTGTAAAGCCCTCATTTCCTTCCCATCTGCACATTTACCCCCTCCTTTAGTGAAACCATAATGTACTCTCATTCGCCGAGCAAGGCTTCCAACGTTGCTTCAATCCTTTCCATCTCATCCTTATTGTACACTGTCATGAAATTGCACGTTACTTCTTTTATCTTTACTGTCCTTATTTTCACGCTCTTGAAGTTGCCCTTTTAATGAAATCCTTCCTTTAATCCATTCCTAACCCCCATTTAATTCCCCTACTACATTTTACTTGCTCCTTCAGTCTGAACGCCTTTTAGAGCCTCTACCTATACGATTCCATCAGCTTTGGCTCTTTTCTATCCCATTCCGTTCTCTCTGTCCACTTCTCTACCAGTGACATAACATGGAATTTCTTAATACACATCCAGAAATCCTCATCTTTCTTATTCAGCCCAGCTGAATTTCAGTACAGCACCTAGACTTCTCCTCCAACTTGCCCTTTTTTACCCTCTTGTACCACTATACCCCTATTTTCCATGAAAAAATTATCCTTGTACTTCCTTCGACACCTCTTTTTCTTCACCACACACCCACATTTTTTCATCTATTTTTATTTTTCTCATCAAATCGTGATCGATGGAACCCCACTTATCCTTTATTCTATTTTTATTTCTAATTACCCCCAAACTCTCTTCCCAACTATTGCAATCCACAATCACCAATTCCTTCTCCTTTTGATCCTCCAGCCCAACTTTCCCTACCTTGCCTTTAGCCAACCCCATGCTTTGTAGCAGCGCATCAACACTCTTTCTTTATTTCGCGCTTTTCAGCTTAACCCTTATTTTACAATATTACTTCTCACGGATGCCTTCTTTTTTCTCTGCGTCTTTAACTCCATTGTTCTTATCCTTTACCTATCCACCCTCTCCTCCTTTTCTGTCCTAGGCTCTCCCACTTTTTGTGTTATCCTCCCTCTTATTACTATCTTTCTCCTTGCCCTCTCCCCTGTCACCTACTTTCATCTCCTTTATCCCTGCAGTTCCGATTTTTATTCTCTTTCCGATGCTTTGCTAGGCACGGGGTTACGCACTGTTGACCATCGTGATGTGTGAAAAAATTCCTTTCACTCAACTACGCTATCAACACTGCCTGAACTCCCGCTGATTTCTTCTCATTCTTCCAATGGTAACTGGGACCTTTCCTTGCGCAGTACCTTCTGCGACCGACACATGTCTCTTAAGACTGTTGCCGCTTGTGTCCCCAAATTTTTCATTTATCTCATCTTATCCCACCTCTCACAGCACTTGCAGACACCCATTAATCTACGTTAACATCCTACAACACTACGTGAGCCACCCTTATCCTTCTTGCATGCTTGAACTCCTGAGCAAAAACTTCGCCAATCCCTTGCTAACCAAACCTCACATTATTTAAGCAGATCCCGTCCCAAAAGTACGCTGAAAATTAATTTGTATCTCCAAAATTATCCTGCACAAACCTACTCACCACCTAGGCCTCCAACCACTCACTCGACTCGAACCTTCCACACAAATTTTGGAAAATCCTCTTACCCCCTGTCAGCGAACACGTCGCTAACACATTCTGTTAAATATTGGGACAAATATTGTAGTTAAATTTTCACAAACCTTTTTTCTTAAATCTTTGAAAAGCTAATTAGTTAAATAAAAATTGAAAGAATTTCTCGAATTTTGTAAGACGACTTCAACGTGTGGTACGTCCTAGGAAACCTGTACCAAAAATCTGAAATACATACTACAAGGCAGTCTGATAAGTTCCTGAAAAATGAAACACGGAGACGGTTTTTTGGCCAAAGTCGGTTTTATTTTTCAACATATTCTCGTTTCAGGTCGATACAGCGAGTCCAACGATTTTCTAACTTTTTGATACCGTCCGAAAAGTACTCAATCGGAAGGTCTCCAAAATACGCCTAAGTTTCAGTTATGAGCTCCTCATTTGAGTAAAAACGCTCACCGGTGAGCCCTCTCTTCAGGTTAGGGAACAAGTAATAGTCGTTAGGGGCCAGGTCTGGTGAATACGGTGGCTGAGGAACCAATTCGAAGAGGATTTCATGTAATTTTGCTTGCGCAACTAAGCTCGAATGAACAGGCGCATTGTCGTGATGATAAAGCGGTTTTTTCTTCTTCAAATGCGGTCGTTTTTCGGCGATTTCGATTTTCAATCGGTCCAATAATGATGAATAGTATGCTCCGGTTATGGTTTTACCTTTTTCAAGACAGTCCACGAATATTATGCCAAGTGCATCCCAAAATACGGAGGCCATAACCTTTCCGACCCATTGTTGCGTTTTTGGACGCTTCAGAGCACTTTGGCCCGTCGAAACCCACTGTTTTGCCTGTTGCTTTGACTCAGGAGTGTATTAGTGGATCCAGGTTTCATCCATGGTTATGAATCTTACAAAAAATTGTCGAGATACGACTAAAAATGCCCATGCACCTTGCGCTGAGCTGTTGCAGCCTCAATATCTATCCTGGAAGAAGTACGAGTTGAAGTTGAGGAATAAAATTTAAGATATGTTTAGCAATCTTCGCTTTTGCTTTCACAAGTCTCATTATCGTTAAGAGCGATAGATTCGCCCTCAGTTGGATATGACTCACTAAACTGTACGCGTCGATAGGTGATGTATCTGACTGCCTTATTTTCAGGAAGCCTAACATCCGTCAGGTTAGAATTCAACAGCTGCACGATCTTCTCACGTGTCCGGATTTTGTCCCTCGGATCTCACTTAGTAGTTTATCAGCTGTTATTGACACTCAAGGCGTATATGAAACGCTGCGTAAGGAGCAGTTTATTAGCAGCTGATTTTAACTCATGAATCCTACTCAGTTTAGTCTACATCTTTATACCTGCACGGCATGTAAGCAAGCACTCGAGTTAAGAGGCTTCCAGAGTCGACGGGATTAGAAAACTGGCTCTCGCATTGCTCTTTACGAAGGAGTTACCTTCGACTAATTCCAGGTTAGAGGATTGCTGCCTTAAGACATCCACGATGTCTGCGATTCTGTAAAGCGTGAAAAATGAGTTCACTTGGAACTTCCAGGATTGGAAGATCGTCCTAATAAATTTCGTTAAGTGCCTTGCGGAGATTTTCTTTTCCGCTATTTTGAATCTCGTGGAAACTGCTCACACACGAGAATAAAAAACCAACTTATGAAGGTGGGTGCTGGGCTCATAACCTCATTTAATTATTCGTCTATTCTTAAAAGGACGAGTGTTCTTTATTTTAGTTTCACAATCAATGAAAACTCACGGTGATAAAAACTTAACGCCAAAATTTAATTCTTTAAATCCCAATTCAATAATACAATGTTTTTACCTTTCTGTGGATCTTCTTCAGGCTCACATTTGTTCGGCTATTTTCGTTTTTAAACTCCGGCTATCTTTATCAATACAGATCTGATTGCAACATCTATATAAGTAATTCTATGATTGATCTTGATAATACGAACTAGGTGCAAGACAGAAGAAAACTCGCAGGATGGTTAAATTGTTGTAAAAAATACACTTTCCTCTAAGGATTTATATCTGTATGATCAGAGAATGGTATTTCTTAGTTATTCGATTCGGATTTCCGAGAAATAATATTCATTCATTTTATTCTTCTATCTGGGCATAACGAATATTTCGTGTCCCAAATCTCTGGTAGAACCGACTATTTAAAGGATCCTCATTGGATATTGCGAAAGTCACGTTGGCGTGGCTGCCATCTATGCGTATTTTAACTCTGCCAAGTTCATTATGAAGATCTGCTCTAGGAGCCGTAAATGGAAACAATGTTCCCCCTAACAATAATCCAATGATGTACTCACGATCCTCTTTCTGTTCTATTCCTACCTCGTAAGAGTTCACTGGTAACTGTATACTCTCATTTATAGATTCGAAATTATGAATATTAAGTAGAATAGGCATAGGATGAATTGCGTTGTCTTTAGGTGGCCAAGCTAACTCTGCAAAGAGAATGTATAAGTAGAAAATTAATGGTTGTAGAGTAAAAAGGAGTATTTCCGACACCTTTCTAGTGAACGACACAGTGCAATAAAAATGCTTTTAATAAAATCAGAGGAAATTAGAATAAATACGGGTTCATGCGTCAATGCTCTATTATCCATTAAATTTGTATTTCAATATTTATTCATTTTAAAATGAGATCATTTATATTTATAAAACAATACAATTTGATTCCATCTACAGAAGGTATTTCTTACCTCATAGTAGTTTCAGAGGTTATTATTTTAATCAGTTTTTGATTTTTAACTTCGAAAATCAATCACCGACAACTCAGGATTAATTTGACAAAGCCGTGAAATAAACAACTGAGAAAAACCACACAATATCAGAGGTATTACTTTTTGACGAAAACTTATTCTTTTCTTATAAAAACACCCATGGTTATTAAAATTATGTTAACAGTTTCTTGCGGATCCATCGCGCCCCTTCAGCGATCACCCTGTTTTTTTCCAAAATTCACCAAGGGCCAACGAGGTAGAGACTTTTTGGAGAGAGAGACGTAAACAAAATCTCGAAGACACTGAAGTTGAAAGAAGATACTGATCATACCACCCGTTTCGTGGAGTTTTGGGACAACCTCATAACATATAAGGAGGAACGTCCACCAATCATTCCACGCCCACTCCGCCGTAGCTGGTGTTAGGACGCACTATACTCTTACCAAAAACAGACAACTTGTGCAACACAGAGAATTACAGGCCAAAAACTAGTTTAAATACGCTGAAGAAGACCTTTACAGCTACTAAACAGCAGGACTGCTCGAAAAATTGAGTCTCTGTGGAGAGAGATGTACGAACAACGTGGCTCGAAACAATGTTTAGCAGGCTATCGGTTGAACCTGATAATTGATAGGTGCGTCTGCGAAAATGAAGCAGCCAATTAGCGTGTCCTGTCCATCTGGAAATTGTCGTGTCACAACGAACAAAACGTCATCTTCCAAAGGAGCGTCTTTCAGGGCAATTCCGTGAACCCTCTGCTATTTTGTATTGCACTACTTCCTCTACCTCTCGCGCCACGAAATAATTCTGTATACCTATGAGGTAAAATTAACCATCACGAGAATAAGGTCACTCATGTATTTCATATGGATAAACTGAAGATCTATTTTCCGGGTAAAATTAAACTTCAGAGTGCTTTAAATACACTGGAACCGCGTTTCAATCGGCTCTCACTTATATCGTCTCGCGCTTATGTCCCTGCTATAGCTATCATTCATAACCGTATGTCATCCACAATCTCGCCGTACCACGTGACTAACAAGCCAATCAGTGCGCAGCGCGGAAATTTTCCTTCTGTTTAGGAGCAGTGGCGTGATCTCCTTTCAAGAGGATATAAGTGAATATTTGCGTTCTCAAACGGCGGATATAAATGCAGTTCCAGTTTATCGTCAAGAAGTACACAGGAGAGATTGTTATGGACTTTGGGCTGTCAAGTGCATCAAAATTCATCTAAAGAAATCAAAGATTATTAGCATTCCCAAAGACCCTGAGCTTGTGGATATAAGTGTTATTAGACTTCTTCACACTGGAGAGACATATACATACCTGGGAGTGCCTCAAAGCCGCTTTCAGAACACAACATCAGTGACTGAGTTTCTCCGAAGCAGCTAAAAGCATTTTCTCCGACAAATTTGCTCCTTATGTCTTCGGCATGGAAGAAGGTATTTACGACTAACATGTTTCAGTCTCAGTTCTACTCTACTCGTTTGAGGAAGTTCAACAGACAAAGAACGAGCCTTAACTCTTAGAGCTGAACGCTCTAAAGAATCAAATTTCAAATGTCGAAATCAAAAAGAGCCAAATTTTCTGGAACTACGATCTTCGGACAGCCTTCTCCAATACACATTCGAGGCCTGACATCGTTCTCCAAGACTTAGAGCAAGGAACTATATTCGTGATCAAATTCTCGGTTCCGGCCGATAGCAAAATCACTGCCAAGAAGAGGAAAAAGGTGGAGGGGTATCAGGACCTTAGAAGCGAGCTGCTCTGTACCCAAAATATTCGGCTTAAGTGATTGTCCTTGTAATCAATGCTCTCGGATGTCCGAGACTATCACTAGTTCGTAACCTTAAAGCCATACCCGGTTGCCAAAAATATGTCTCTTCCTATCTTCTTTTTCGCATTTTCTAATGCTTTCTATAATTATTCAATCTTTTGTACTAAAATATAATTTTTACATACATTGCGATCAAGTTTTAATTGAATGAAATATCCTAATCTGGTTTATCGTCATAACAAAATTTTTATTCTTAATTTTTTATGAATAATTGAGCAGTATTTTGTACCTGGGCAGCTTTTTAAACTAATTGCTTTGCATAAAGTCTTTCTGTAAATTCAATGGAGAATAGATTTAAAAATATGAAATAGATTAAGAATTATATGAAGTAGTAACATTATACTAATGTACACATTCTAAGAACAT
>NC_046664.1:15437185-15447150 GCF_010883055.1 Belonocnema kinseyi | reverse complement strand
TGATATAATTATATTTACCAACAGAATTCGTGGGAAATACTAAGATGAAGCACAGTATACTAATTATGGTTCTCATTTTTTAGAAATGCAGGAAGCGCACTTAAGATTTTCGATACAAGTGGAATGAATGAATATTTTTCGAAGAGTTTCTCATTTCCATCTATCTTGATCTTATTTTGAATTTTTTTATTTTATTAGTCTGTTTGTCCTACAATAAATCAAAAAAATACTTTAGGTTTATGACATTACTATGTTTAAGTTAGAGGTATTTGTTTTTAAATATGATAACACGTTACTTCGTGAGAAAAAGAAAAAAAAATGTTTTCGATGCTCAATTATCTGCTCTTAACATTTCAAACGACATTTGGATGGAAAATTTGAATTTTGCAATTATGAAAATATAACCTTCAAAGAAATAATTATATACGAGACACATTTGCTTTTATTCCTTGCCCTGTTGATTCAACTAGAATTTAATTGAAAGATGCAGTTTTAGTCGCGGGAAGAGATATTTTGAGAATTTTTTGGCTTAAGTGCAGTAGGTGACAAGTTTCAGTAATATTTTTATTATATTCACAATATTTAATAGGCGAGATTTTAAAAAAATAAATTTTTCTTTATCTGTAATTTAAAAATTCTTAATCTTTACTATTGTACCATTTTTAGAAAATAATACTTATTCATCAAATAAAATGTGGTAAGTGGTTGGGACTGAAAATTGTCCACTTTTTGTCAATAATCCTTATATTGAATTTGTATTTGATTATTTTGCATTTCATTTGAATTGGCCTATTTTTTATAATGATTAGTAAACTATAAACTTGAAAATATCTTTTTTCTGCTATTTCAAATATAAGGTGTTATCATATATAAAGCAAAAAAAAAAATACTGAACCTTCCATTACGAAAGAAGATATTTTTATTGCTCTAAATATCAATGTCATGAATTTCAAAGTATTTTTGTGATTAAGTGTAAAACAAAAGACCGAATGCAAATGTTTTCGAATGAGGAACGCGATAGCGGCCAGTATATATTTACGGAAAATTTTCGAAAAATATTCATAAGTTACACTTGTACCGATGTTCTTTATAAGTGAGGTGAATGTATTTTAAGAAAATGAGGATCATTATTGGTATTATGCGCTTCACCTTAATGTTTTTCACTAATTCTGTTGGTAAATATAATAAGATCTATAATAAAAAGTGCGGAAAAAAGAACATTTACAAGAATAAGTTTTACATATTTTAAGGTCGTAGGAAAAATTGCTATTTTTGTGAAAATTGAATAAAATAATTAAATATTTAAAATATATAATTATCTGCGTTGTAAGAAATTAATTACAAAAGAAGCAGCGGTATTTTCCAGGGATAAAAAGAATTCTCAATTTTAAAAGAGAAATAATCAGTTTATCATTATGTTTGTTATTATTAATAACAGTAAAATCTTATAATAAAATTAATAATATTATTACATTTAGGAATAACCATGATATATCCGCTGATTGATTTTATTTCAAAAATATAAGTCTTTAATTTGACATTTTGATTATTTTTATTAGTAAATTTTATTATTCAATACAATAAATAAAATGATATATTTAAAATTCTGGGTTTAAACTATAGAGTAAGTTTTCTTAATGACGTATTCGACTGTTTTAATTTTGTCTTAATTTTTTTATCTGTTGACTTTCAGTAAATTTAAAATATGCATGCATAATTTATTTCCATGTGATTATGAATTTTAAATCTTTCATAAGTCCCGACACCTGTTCGAATTGTACAAAATAAAAAAGTTCAGGATAGATAAGATAAAAGACAGATGCCGATTATGATAGCGTCCGCTTTTTTATGTTTTAATTCACATATGATAGATTTTTTTCAAGAACCTCATAAATATATATATTTTAATACCGTCATTATAAATATGGCCATTAAAAATCCGGAAACTATCCTTTTTAATGTAAAAAATTGAGGAAAAAACTTTATCGATTAAAATTCGTTTTCTGTTTTATATTTATTTTTGTGTTAAAGAAAATATTAAATGTGTACACGACAGGAGTGCGTGGATACACTCATTTAAAAAAATATTTATTTTCATTTTTTTTATAAGACGCATACTTTTCATTTTAATCGTGAAAAATGTTTATGAAAATAAAAAATTCCATTTTACTGTCAAACTGCAAAAGATACGAAAAAAATGCCTATGCAAAACTTATCGATCAAAAAAATTACAAATCTTTTTAAAATCATTTTTGATAGGACGCATTGTTTTTGTTAGTATTATAAACAATAATCTGAAAAAAAGAAAAATTCCATTTGTTAAAAAACGACTTAAAATAAAATAAAATGATGATTTACAAAATTATTTCGCTCAATTATGTCTACAAATTTGATTTTATCCATCTTCTGATAGGCTGAATATTTTTGGTTGTAATCGAAAAAAATAACCTTTAAAATGAAAAAATTAAATTTAAGGGAAAACGACACAAAGTAAAATAAAATGTCAATTTGAAAAATATTTGTCAAAATTAAATCTAAAAATTTTGCTAATGACTTTTTTTTTGTATGGAATTTGGACTTTTTTAAATTTAAAAAACAAGGCAACGAAAATACGTCTGCTTCAGTATCATTTGATAATAGAGAATTTATTATAATATAAAAATGTTAGGATTTCGGACAAATTTCAATCGAGTACGAAGCACGATGAGAACGTGATTATAAATTTTAAATTAAAGTTAGAGTTAAATTATAATTATATATTATCATTATTCGATGTAATAATAATTTTCTTACCGAGAATACAAGAGCACATGCAAAAGTCCTTAAAAAGTAATATATTTGTTATTCTCTTCATAGCTGTAAATCCCATGACTAATTTTACCGACATGTAGTTTTTGAGGATATTGGTTATGGATTTTGGAATTTGAATTTCCCTGTCAAAAAGTCGACTCAAAGAATTTTTCTGCAAAAAATGAAAAAATATAATAATATTAAAAATATAATTCATTATATATTTGGTTTCTTTTTTATATTTAATTATGTATCATAGTATGCAAAATAAACGATAAAAGAACCCTACAAACGTACAAAGCAATCGCTGCATTCATCGTCAGTTTTTAATTTTTCTTCAAAAGTTTGAATATCTTCTACAACAAAATATCAATGAATCAAGTAATAATTTGAATATGCAATACTCTATCAATTAAAATGGTAATTTCATGGTATAATCTAACTTATAAATTTGATTTTTAGGTAATCTACATTTTAAAGATTAATTTATCTTTTCATTTTATATTTGAAGGATCATTTAACTGGACAGCTACTTTTCTGTAAACAATATTTCAGAAAGTGTAATTTGGTAAAATAATGTATTATTTATTAAATAACAAAGGAGTTATTAACCCATGCTAAAATATTATATATAGTTTATATATAGTGTGAAGCATTATATATAATATTCATTTTTTTATACATGTTTTGTATAAAACAAATGAATATTATATGTAAACCCTCACACTATATATAAACTATATCTAATTTTTTCGTCTGGGAAATCAATCTTAATAAAAATTTCTTAGTCTCAAGAATATGTACTTTATTAATTCTTTGATAAAAATATAATATTCATATTTTATTTTGATCCTTGACTTCACTCCATTATAAGCATAAATTACTTATCATTTATTCAATTACTTTCGTTTCCGTTTTTGGATCTTGGAGTGTTGGAAATTACTCGATGCCTCCCAACGCGACCAATGCTCTTTACTTTCGGTGATTTTGATACCTGAAGTCACATTATAATAATTAATACAGACGAAATCACAAAAGCACTCTCCACAATAACCTTAAACAAATCTACTGGGCATCTACTTGTGTTCAAGAGGTTCAAGATATAGCCCGACTTAAGACAGATTCGCAGCCAAGTTTATAGCGTTGCAATCAAGATCTGTGAAATAGAGTTGGTTTAAATCACGAAGAAATAGTAGAGTTGTATCACCCTCTGTGTTTGGGATGAATAGGTGGAATCACGAACGTCCAAGAATTAATGTTTGCCACGAATGGATGCGCAGGGCCAGTTGCGCGCACATGCGCAGTGCTGTGTGCGCTGTCACGTCTTCTAACCACTCCCCACTCCTTCGCGTTCAAAAGGCAAGTCCAAAACTTCCAACGGGCGTTGTCATGGCAACCGCCAATGCGCATGTGCACGGAACTGGCTCTGGTTGTCCATTCGTATCAAACATTACAGAATTGTTGGACGCTTGCGGTTCTACTCCCTACTCACAGGGATACTACTGCTTGCTATTCCTTCGTGTTTTAAACTAGATTAAAGATAATAACCCTGTTGTAGGCAATTAAATAATTCTCCAAGTTGGGGACAAATTTAGAATTTGGCAATTTTCACACGGGTTGTTATTAACGCGTTAATCGGTTAAGAACTTTTTTCCAATGTTTCAGTTTGCATCGATTGGAGTAATGTAACCACCTTGGAAGGTACACTAGAACATATGCGAGATCTTCAAACCACTCCTCATTTTCAAAGAACCCGACTTCCTATAACTTTGCTTGTAAAGAATCAGATCATTTTTGGATGGCTCGATGATGAAGATATAGCTCATGCTCTATATGACAGTAGACCAGGCGACCATCATGGCCTGCCGGTTGGAAAACATATGATAGGAAATTCAATTATTCCCTTTGGATTAGGAGAAACATTGGAATTAGGCATAGGCCAAATAGTACCAGAGCACCTTCGGATAGGGTTTGCGAGAGAGGAAAAAGTAACATGTATGTCTTGCAGAATTTTAACACTATACCGTAGACGCAAACCCAGAAAATGAAATGGAAGCGGAAGCAGTGCATGTAAACATTACCAGAAATTAAAAATAACATCAAAATGCCATTTATTGTTTTTTTAATACTCAAAATCCCAAGTATCAAATTAATTTAGACTCCAAATCTGCCAAGTGAGCCGCCTATTTGTGGATGGTCGAGCTTTTTTCGCGGAAATTACTTTATTCAGTTGCTAAGAATGAACGAAAAATAGCATTTGTGCGGTTTGATGAAATTCGAAGTTTCACAAAAGTTATTGTTGATTAAATTTTTCTGCATGAATTTGGTCATTATTTATTTGCTATCGATTCGTTTGATACGTTTTTTTCATTTTTAAAATGTTAATAGTAAACTGGTCACTCTTTCGATACAGATTTTTTATTCTTACAATAACCGTAATTTGTTGTAAATATAAACAATTTATTTAAAAAAATGAAAATAAATATAACTTCGCTCCCTAATTTTTTATTTTTGATCACCGAATATCAATCTGATCAATCTGTATTTCATGATGCTTTACATGAAAGAGAAAAACATAAAAACTTTTATCGAATCGCAAGTTATTGCTTCTTCTCGGCACTCAGTGCGCGTCGCTCGTGTTTCAAACCGTACAGTGGGAGGAAGTGGAATTTTTACATTCCCATCAGAGAAGGTATTAGATTTGTGTAAAATTTGACCAGCCCAGTTTTTGTTACATGTCCACGTTTTGAGGCTCCCTGAATCCTAAAAACAAGTTTTTACGAATGTGTCTTTCGGTATGTCTTTTTGAGACCACTTTTTTTTTCTTTCAAAAGTTCTATGTACGAATATTCATGGTATGCAAAAAGAAGAACGATTTGTCTTTAAAACTTTTTTTACAAAACCAAAAATTACTAGAGATATAGCATTTAGTACATTTTAAAAAGCACACGGAAATGAAAATCTTAAGCCAAATAACGCACGATATGAAAAAAGCCAAGAAAAGAAAAATGTTTATTTTTGAATTCCCTACAAGATTATCATAACAACTTTTTGAATTTTCTTCAAAAATAAAAAATGCAAATTTTGACAGCATAAAAAATAATCGAAAATCCAAAAATTACATTTATCGGCCAAAATATGCATCTCTACAAATTTATTATCAAACACTTTTTGATAGGATGAGTAGTTTGTGTTTTAATCGTGAAAAACATCATTAAGGGCATGTGATAATTAGAAAATTATCAATTTGACCAGTTTTAGGTTCTCCCGGCTTTTTCTCTAGAATAATAAATATTTTGTCTTGTCTAGTCTCTTGTCAATTTAAAAAATTAGAAATTTGCTAAATTTGACTAAATTGTGTGGCACTTATAAATTAGTATCGATTTTATCAGTGTTTTATCAGATTACACTTTTTTGTGGGTTAATTGAAAAAATTTGATTTACCTAAATTTAATATGTCTCGTTACTTACTTCGTCCAACAGGGTTTCCCCGCATATTATGCGCATGAATCTAATGTCAATTGTGTTAATTTTACTCTTATCTTTTTCTTGATAAGTCCATGTCTCGCTACCGTATAATACTGTCGGCACAAATATGGAATTATGTATTGCCATTTTAGCTTTATTTGATATATTTTTACTTCTGATAAGGGGACCTGCTCTACCAATAACCTTCTTACTTTCATTTATTCGTCTATCTAATTCCTCATCTATCTTCCCGTCCCTAGTAAATAAGCTACTAAGATATACGAACTTATCAACTTGTTCAATCCTCTCATCATTTCATAGAATATTGCATAGTGTTTTCCTACTCTTTCCTTCCAACACCATAGTTTTTGTTTTATTTGCGTTAATTTTGAGGCCCATGATCTTCATGCTTGCATCGAGTTTATTCAACATTCTTTGTAAGTCTTCGATAGACTCTGCCATAACAACCTTATCATCTGCGAACGCTAACCCACGTACCCTTACTATTTGGAGATCCACACCCTCTTCGTCGAATAGAGCCATTCTTAAACACTTGTCCATAAATAATATAAATAACCATGAAGACATAACGCATCCTTGTCTAACTCCTTGAATAATATCGAAACAGTCACTCAGTTTCCCATTCACTCTTACACTCGCTTTGCTACCTGTATATATTGTTTTTATAGCTTGTAGGATCCATCCATTGACTCCATACTCTTTCAGGACTTCCCAAAGTTTACTTCTATCTACCTTGTCAAAAGGTTTTTCTAGGTCAACAAATGCACAGAAAACTTTTTTTCCTACTCTCAAACTTTTTTCTGTTATTTGCCCTAAGTTGAATATTTAATCCGTACATGACCTTGCTGGCATAAACCCACGTTGGACTTCCCAAATCTTTGCTTCTGTTATTTTCATTACCCTACGAATAAGTATTTTTGAATATATTTTACTTACGGTGCTTAATAAGCTAATCCCTCTGTAATTATTGCAGTCGCTTTTATCTCCCTTTCTCTTATATATTGGTACGATAATCGCTTTTTTCCAATCGACTGGGATGTCTCTCATCTCGAAACATAAATTTATCAATTCGCACACTCTATGTGGTATGTACTCGCCACTCATTTCAGCGTTAATACCGTCTACCCCGGCAGCATTAACGTTTTTCAAGTTCTTAATTATATCCCTAACCTCAGTGACACAGACTTTCTCAATTGAGTTTTTCATCGCATCGTGTTCAACATCGCAGTCGTGGTGTCCTATAGCTTCATCTCCGAATTGTGTTCTGAAATAGTCTCTGAAAGCCTCTAGTATTCCGTCTGCATTATATACCATTTCCCCCTACTATTTCTTATGTTGACAATTTCTGTACTTTTGTTTCCTTTAATTTTTTTATAAAGTAGTTTCCTGCTTCCTTCAAAGTCGTTTTGTATTTTTATCTCTTCTTCTGCTCTAATTGTATCTTTACTTTCTTTAACTAATCATTTAAGTATCCTGTTTTCGCGTCTGTAATCATTTCTACGTCTACTTATTTCCTCGTTGTTAAGACCTGCGATGTTCAAAGTTCTCTTGTACGCTTCTATTTTTGCTTTTTGGGCAGCCTGAATTTTATCATTCCACCACGCATCACCAGACATTCTTCCTACAACTGCGGTACCACACACTTCGATCGTGCATCTAACAAGGATATCCCGTAACATTGTCCAGGCGCCCTCTACATCTTTGTTTTTTATACGGTCCTCCCATGTTGCCCTATCTATGCTTTCGATTATCTTATTTTGGAAATCTATTCGCACATCCGGTTTCTGTAGGTTCTCAATTTTGATTCGCGTTTGTTTTGCTTTCTTGGTTCTCTTTTTTCTCGATCCCGGACCTAAGTTAATTTTTGAGATCACAAGGTAATGATCAGTATTACATTCAGGACCCCTCATGACTCTTGTATCTTTGACTAACTCTCTCAGTCTTTCATCCGCGACAACAAAGTCAATTATACGCGGCTATTTCCTTTAGACCAGGTGTACATGTGGATCATCTTTTGCCTTAACCAAGTATTTGTAATAAACAGACCCCTTTCTAAGCATAGACCAACTAATTTATCTCCGTTATAGTTTGTTCTTGGATCCCCAAAATTACCTAATACTCTTTCAGTATCCTGATTCTGTATGCCCACCCAACCGTTCATGTCTCCTAATAGAATTACTCTTTCCCCATGTTCGCAAATGTTTATTGTGTCATTTAAAGTGTCTCAGAAGGCGTCTTTTACTTCTCTAAGATCACCATCAACCGGCGCGTAGCATGCTATGATAAATAGTCTTCTGATTCCTACTTTCATTCTAGCCTACATCAGTCTGGGAAACACGAAACCATGGTCTCCGAGATGCTGCTTTGCTCTTTCATTCAAAATCAGACCTAGTCCTTGTTCTCCATGTGATTCACAGTCTACTCCTGAACATATTTCAATTCCGCCTTTCAACACGCCGTTTTTTATGTCTTAGTTTCGCATCCCTTCTTCTTTCTTTCAGACACACATAAAATCTCTAGTTTCTTCACGTCCATAGTTTCACGCAATTCTTTTACCTTGAGATCATTTACTCTCCTAGCATTCCAAACACCCAGTCTCCATTCGTCGCCTGAAACATGACCTTTAGATTTTCCGTGTGCATGCCTTTTGGCATTAAAAGTTCCAGTCCTTTCCGAGGCTATTTTGTAGTTTGTATTATTCATTGTTTAGATTATACGCCCAACTAACACCTTTATGCAATAAGTTTATTTTCTGAGTCGAAATCATGTCAAAGTTAAGTATGAAATCGTCATATGGTGGAGATTGTAGTTCTAACGTCAGTCCCACCAAAAACTTCAGTTAATAAGGGAGAGTAAGGAGAGGGGGGAGGTAGAACTGGAGCCGAGAGACTCGTCTTGGGTTTGTGTTTTTGTTTTTATGCTGAGAAGGTCACCAGCCTTCAGCAGCGTTGTGATATACGGAAGTTAGTATTTTCGCGTCTTCTCAGACCTAAAATTATAGTGAATTGCTATGAATTACTTATCTTTGAGTACATTTCTGGATTTCCTAGTAACTGCATATTGAAGCAAAATTTTAAGAAAGTGCATTTATACAAAATTAAAAATTTTTTATTTGGCTTTTTCCCCAACCGAGTATACGTACGACTGGCCTCTTCAAGAGATACCACGAAACCATTATAGAGAACTCAAGAGAATTTAAAGGTCGATTGACAACTACGTCGTTTCCGACAGTCGTTAAAATATATACATACATATACATACATACATACACGCACATACACACACACACATATATATATATATATTAAAAGTCAAGAAATTTCAATTCCAAATGTGCAAAATTGAGGAAATATAAAATGTAAATCCAGAAAAAAGTAAATAAAAAGAAACAAAAAAAGGACAAGTTTTCAGGAAATATTTAAATCTGAAACAAAGCCAAAAACAGATATTTTCGATAAAACTCTCAATCAAAAGAATTGATTTTCCACCGAAAGAAAAGAATTTTCAAACGAAAAGGATTAATGTTGACAAAATTGCCGAATTTTGAAGGAAACAATTCAGTTTTGAGCCAAGTAATACAATTTTTGACAAAAAAAGAACCATTAACAACAAATTTCATTCTAGGCGTTTCGACTAGAAAGAATGAACATGCACATAAACATAAATACACACATACATACATACAT
>NC_046664.1:15410898-15437085 GCF_010883055.1 Belonocnema kinseyi | reverse complement strand
TTTAGGCCTACATCTTTGAATTTACAATAAAAAGAGAGTTACCCCCCCTCCCCGGTTCAAAATCTCAGCGTCATTTTTAGTTTGTATGTTTAAAATTTCTTTTTTTTATCGTAAAATTATAGTGAATTTCTATGTACTTATCTTTGAGTACGCTTCTGGATTTCCCAGTAACTGCATATCGAAGTTCAATTTTAAGAAAGTGCATTTATACGAAATAAGTGTATCAAGGTAAAGTAAATGGCAGCGTGCCCAGAGGTAGACCGCGGAAAGAACGGTTAGAATGTGTGAATGAGACCCTAGTTAGAAGAGACATAAGAAGTCACAGAAACACGAGAGCCTGCATAAAAAAATGCATGGACATAAAAGAAGCTGGAGAAGTATGCCAGGACAGGAAAGTATGGCGGCAAATAGTTAATAAAGAGAGTGTCAGTAGAGTGAATGAAGCCTGAAACAAAAGACCTTGGCCACTAATGCACCCAAGTGGGGAACCTTACATAACGACTTCGTGAGGTTCTTCGCTTGGGGTGATTGCTAGAGAGATTGATTAGCAAACTGGGTCGGAGAAGTGTTGCGGAACGAACGTGTTATTTACTTAAATAGCACGAGAATTCTGGTTCAATCTGAAAAATTTCTATCCCTTTCACACACTACCCCTTTCCCCTACCGAGTGAGTCACGCCTACCCCGAAAGGGAAATGGCTTAATGGTGTAATAATAATAATAATAATAATAATAATAATAATAATAATAATGTGTATATTTTGAGGTTATATGTGTTAGAATTCTCCAGAGCCTTACTTCTAAACTACACAATATTTGTATGTATGTATGTATGTATGTATGTATGTATGTATGTATGTATGTATGTATGTATGTATGTATGTATGTATGTTTGTATGTATGAATGAATGAATGAATGTATGTATGTATGTATGTATGTTTGTATGTACGTATGAATGCACGTATGTCTGTCTGTGTGCACCATAAGTTTTGAAAAAATTGTTCTATTTGATTGGCCTTTGGTACCCTCTTTTAGTGTCCTAAACTGAAGGTCAAGTTTGTTAGCTAGCCATTTTGGATGAAAATTCAAAAATTTAGCGCATTTTGAATATTTTTGAGACCAATTTTTGCAAAATTCAAAAATTCTCTGTACGGATATTCATAGTATTCAAGAACTCAAAAAAAAAATTCCAAAGTACTTCTTTATAACAAAACTGACAATTACCAGTGTTCTAGCATTCAAAAAATTCCAAAAAACACGAAAATGAACATTTAAGGTAAGATATGGAAAAAAGTCGAAAGAAGAAAAATGAGGTTAGGGATATAATTTGCAAGTTAAAAAACAGTCATGCTGTTTTTCTGACCACATGTGTAACTTTTAAATTGTTAAAATAAAATCAGAAATGCGGAAATTCAGTTTTTGAAAAAGAAAAACGGCAAAAGATGCAATAAAATGTTTAATTATAACAGTTTTTTTAAAGAATGTGTATTTTGTTTAAACGAGACAATGAAACTACGTCAGTTATAATAAAAATGCATGTTATAAATTATAATAATATAAATTTATGGGAATGGTATACAATCTTAGGGATGAACTCGAGTGCGAAGTACGAAACACGGGATGAGAATGTGTTCGTTAAAGCGGAAGGAGCTTTAACAAAAGAGAATTCACAATCACCAAATTACTGCTGTCGATGCTTTGACATTTAGTTTTAAAAAGTCTGTGCACAAGTGTGGCGAATATAAAAAGACCGAGCTTGTAGCGCGCAGGGCAAGATAAACAGATTATCGAGCGCGAGGCGCGCGAATCAAGAGCCGGGTTGTCCCATTTTGAATTAAAAAAGAAAAAAAGTTCATTCAATTTTAAAGAGCTTGACGCTCTGAAATTTTGTCTCCTCTATTTGTTTATTAATAATTTTTCCACTCAAAGTATGGAGAAACTGAAATTTTCTACATAATAATTTTTTACGCTTTAATAACTAAGCAGAAAAACTTTATATTGTCTTAAATTACTTTTTAGTGATTCATAGAATACTAATTATTTGTTTATTATTCTATTTATTTGTTATAAACAAATTTGTATACATCCAACGAATCGATAGAAAATAAATAATGACAAAGTTCATACAGAAAAATGTTATTAACAATAACCTTTGTAAAACTTGGAATTTCATCAAATCGCGCAAATTGTATTTTTCATTTATTTTAAGGCGATGTTCATTAGCATTAACTTATAAAAGTATTCACACCACAAATTTATTTGAAAGCCTTGTGGAAACTTCTGACGTCCAATTATTTTTCATCTTTTTTGTAAAAAAATTATTCCTGAATACACATAAAAAATGCAATTAAATTTTCACAAATGAGCAACAGTATAACAGAAAATATATACAAGACATAAAAAAATATTTTTTTGTTTAATGAATAAAGAAGATTTTAAATAATTATAAAAAATTTAAATAAATAAATTTAAAATTATTGTTTAAAGACTAAAAATTAGGCAGAAATAAAATTGATTTGCTTTATAAATATATTAAAATGATTAATCCAAATTGTTTAAATCTTTTAATATCTTTTGAAATCCCTTGAAACTTTTTAAAGTTCTTGAAAATGCCTGTGAATCTTCTACAATACCCACAAATATTTTAAACTCTTCGAAACCTAATTCAATTAATGGAATTTATTATAAATTTCTTTGTAATCTTTTAAAATAATCTAAAAAACTCAAAGGCTTTTAAATCTTTCAAAATTTATTAAAGATTTTAAAAATGCAAAGGGAGTTGAAAAAAATATACTTTGAAATATTTTAAATACTTTCATCACTTTGTCAATTGATCCTGAGGATGAATTAAATAGAGACTTTGAAAAAAAAACATTTATTTAATTAGAAGTAAGTAAATTTAGAAGAATATAATTGGAATAAATTTTTAAAAATAATTCCAAATAATTAAAGGAATGCAGGAAAAATTAATACAAATTTAGGCAAAATATCAAAAAATAATATTAAATCTCTGAACAAATTCTTTAAAATCTACTGAATTTACAAATTTTTATAACTTTCGCGAGTGGAATAAATCTATAAATGTTTCTTAAATTATTAACAAAATGATAAATAATGAATGTTAATTAGAGTCTATGTTTTTCTTAAAGGTTATCAAAAATTTTAACTTAGATGTTAATTTTTTTGAGCTTTCGTCTTTTCACTGGGATTTTCATTAATTTTTGTATGCCTTTCTCTTTCCGCCTTACCACATTTTTCTTTTTTCTAACCTTTTCTCTTCTTTCAAAATTTTTTATCGTGAATTAGATTTTTTACTTTTACTTTTAGTTGTTTCGTTCTTTATTTCTCTACCGAAAATAGAAACACAGTAAGCAAATTTTAAATTGATAAATAAACATAATTTTAAATTTTTAATTTTAAAGAAAAATTGATTAAGTTTATACTTTTAATGTAATAAATAAATTTTTAGCAAAAACATGAAAAATTTGTTTACTAAAAATGGGATAGTTAAATTTTAGCATAAACAAAATTTAAATCATAAAACATTAAATCAATCAATTTTTAACCAAGATTTTCCAGTCAAGAAAGAAGAAACAATTTTGAGCGAAAAAGAAAAAAGTTTTTTTTTTAAGAAATTACGAGATGTAGAATCTGCATACAATTTTATATTAAATTTAACTTCAAATTTCTTATTTTTTAACCTTTTTATTTTAATTTTTTAGTCTTTTACATGCTAAAGTATAATAGGGACCATAATTTAAAAATGTTTCAAAAAATCAAGCTTGCGATAATACCCACTAATTTAGTTTTACTTCATTAGATCACTTTAGATTCACTCAAGTTTGGAAATTCAATTTGAAAACTAAGGGTTTAAATAAAATAAAAAATTAGTGGGTATATTAATACACTTAATTTTTTAAATGAATTTTTTAAGAACAGTTTCTATTGTACTTTAAAATGTAAAAATCATCAAATTAAATCAAAGATAAAAAAAACTTCCAAACAACATTTAACATAAACTTGTGTGCAAATTCTATGTCTTAAATTTCATTTTAAACCAAAAACTGCCTTTTGTCAAAAAGGGCTCGGTCGATAATTTCCATAATAAAATTTAATATCTTAGTAGATAGTGTTCTATAACAAAAGTTATTCAAAATTCAAAATCGTCTTAGGGAACGTTAGATGAAATTTATTTGGTTTAGAAATTCTATTTATTGGTTAAAAAATTAATTTTTTTATTAAAAATGAAACTTTTTTGTCACAAATAATTTCTTTTAAACAAAACTTTAACTCGTTTATTAAAAGTCGCACTACTTTTAAAAAAATTTAAGTTATTAGGAATAAATTAATTAACTGAAAATGTTACTATTCAATTTTTTTAGAACACGATATTATTAATTTAAAATTGATCTTTCTTCGTTAAAAATTCAACATTTTGACTGATAACTACTGTTTTTTGTTGAGAAATTTTCTTTTATGTTAGAATTTCGAATCTTCAATCTTTTTTAGTTAAAAATTCGAATATTCGGTTGAAAATTAATCTGTTTTGATAAAGATTAATTACTTTAAAAAAATGCTACAATCGAATCATTACTTTCGTTTAAAAAATAAATTTTAGTTGAAAATTAATATTTTTGGTTGTAAATTCAACTAATTTCTGGTCTTGTTTTTAGTTTAATTCAAAAGGTTAAAAATTTGTTCCTTTCTTAATTATTCTTTTAACTTAAAATTTGGACTATTTCATTTTTGGTAACAAAACTGTCTCTTTAGTTGAAAATTCCACTTTTTTCATTCATCTTTTTTTATTAAAAATCCTTCAATATGGTTAATGATTCATCTATTGTGTGAAAATTTTTTATTTGGGTTAGAGTTTTCTTATCTCCAAACTAATTAAAAAAAAAAATTTCAAATAAATTTCTTATTTCTTTCTGAAAAAAGATCTTCTCTTTTCGCTCGCTGGGAATCGAACCACAGAATTTCCGATTGCCGAAAAATATGTATATTCAAAAATTGTGCATCCAAATGGATCCTGAAATTTGAAATCAGTTATTTTGTATGTGACCCGAAGTTTTTCTTTTAGTAATAAAAAAACATCAGAAATAATAAATTAAATTTTTGGACAAACGACACAGGCTAAGAAAAAATTAAACAAAAGTTGTTCAACCAAAGAAAGATATAAGTTTTTTAGTAATATTTTTTTGTGGAACATATAGTTTTGGTTTTAATCGTATGAAATAAAATTTAAATTTGGAAAAATTTTTTTGACAAAGAAGCTATGAAAAAAAAATTAAGAAAGAAAAGTTAATCATCCAAAAAGAGCTACAAATTGGCCAGTATTATGTTTTTTATATGACGCATATTTTTTGTTTCATTCGTAAAAAATTACATACAAAATAAAAAAGATCTCAAAACTTGTTAAAAGCTCTTATTATGAAAATAAAAGATAAAGTGTTTTGAAAAACAACACAAGTTACAATAATATTTTATTGTACAAAAAATTTACCTAAATTATGTCTTAAGATTTGCTTATAAAAACCTTACGCTACTATGTGTATTTTGAGATGAAATCGTAAAAAATAATAACGAAAATAAATGAATTTATAAACAATCGAAATAAGTTACAATAAAATGCTACATAAAAAGATTGTTTTTTTTTACATTCTCATCAAAGAAGGTATTACAATTGTGTCAAAGTTGACCCCCCCCCCCCTCCAGTTTTTGTCAAATGTCCACGTTTTGAGACCCTCAAGTCCGAAAAACAGGTTTTTACGAATGCGCCTGTCTGTCTTTATGTCTGTTTGTCTGTGAACACGATAACTTAAAAAAAATTAATCTATTAGATTCGCCTTTGGCACACTTTTAGTATCCTAAGCTAAATGCTATTTTCGTTAGTCAGCCATTTTGGATAAAATGTTAAAAGTGAGTGTATTTAAAAAATTTTTGAGACCAAATTTTTTCAAAGTTCAGAAATTCTCTGTACACTTGTTCCTAGCACTTGAAAAGAAAAATGTTAATTTTGGATATCACTACAAGATTATGATAACAACTTCTTGATTTTTTTTTCGAAAAATTTAAAATTCAAATTTTGACCGCACAAAAAATAATCAAAAATCAAAAGTATATTACTTTTTTATAAGACACGTAGTTTTTGTTTTATTTACAAAAAAAAAAGATTGAAAATAAAAAAAAATTTTATACGCATATTTATAGTATTCAAAAAGTTGAACAATTTATCCTTATAACTTTTTTTTATAAAACAAAAAATTACTAAACTGAACTAAACTAAAAATTACAAAATTAATTCCAAAAACAACTTTTTGAATTGTCTTGAAAACTCCAAAATTCAAATTCACACTTTATGGGAATGATATAAAATTTCAGGGATAATCTCGAGTGCGAAGCAAGAGATACGCGATGAGAATGTGTTCCTAATAACGAAAGGACCTTTAAAAAAAGAGAATTCACAATCACCAAGTTACTGTTGTCAATGCTTTGACCTTTAGTTTAATTATTTTTGCCTAAAAACAAGGCAATGAAAATACATATGCTTCAAGGCCCATGCATATTATGAATTGCAATAATATAAATTAAATTAAATGATTCATTTTTCAGGGTAGCTGAGAATAAAATTTAATGCAAAAAAATATTAAAGTAATAATGTTAACTACAATTTCTTCTTCGTTTTTCGCAATATCTGAATTAGTAATCTCAGGCCAAAATACGCGATTAGAATGTGTTCGTTGAAGCCAAAAGGAGCATTAACAAAAGAGAATTCACAATCACTAAATCACAGATTCACATGGATTGAAAATTTATCTTTCATGGTAGAAAGATCATCTTCCTTGGTTAAAAATTAAATTTTCTGTGCATCAAGGTTCAACTATTTAGTTGTTAATGTAACTACTTGGTTTAAAAATTATTTTGCTATTGTTAAAAAATCGTCTGTTAGAGTTAAAGAATTCATCTATAAAATCACCTTATTTTTCAAGTTTTAAGAGCATTTTTGGCTAATTTTAGTTAAGGTTAAAAAAACAAGAGTGCTGATCTAGAATTAAAATTTTTTTAAATCATTATGATGTTAATTTATTTGTCTGTTTGACTTCAAGGCATAATAGTTTCTAAATTATCATCTCTTTTTGTAATTATCCATCGGCTTTTGTTAAGCGTTCTTTTATTCTTATTCGATTCTTTGTAATTTGTTATTATTGAACCTTTTCTTAATATGTATCTTAAATTGCCTTTAGATTCATTTAAATAAAAAAATTACATATTAATTAACATTCCACTATTCATTCCAACATAATTATTAAGACAATGGTTTATTCTTGATGAACATTTACAGATTTAATCAACGATTCATTTTTTTAGATTACGATAAGAATAGAAAGTTGTGCCTGAAAATGTTAATGTGTCACAGTAATAAAAAAATGTTGATAATGCTGTTGATTTTAATGATTAATATTAGTTTTGTATTGCGACGCTAACTTGCCGAAACATTTATTAATTAATCATTATAAATATATATTATTTTTTTAAGCAATATATTTTTTAACTAACGTTACTTGCAGAATTTCTACTTGTTGTATGAAAAAACTATTTTGATCGTACGTGAAAGATTGGACACTTTACGGCTAAACGAGGAGAAACTTTAAAAGTAAATAGTGTCAGTAGTGAAATATAATAATCAAGGGACAATATCTAAAGATAAGTAAAAATTTTCATCCATTATGGGCTTTTTTTACCCCTCCCCTCTTTGAGGTCTATATATTTATTTACCCCCCCCCCCCTAGATGAAGAGTAACGCGGCCCAAAATTCACTCAAAACAGGAGAAATAGGGTGAATATTAACAAAAATAGGGGGAAAATAGGAAATTAATTTTTTCTTTTAAATAAAATTGTTATAAATATTATATTGAATTTTTTAGAGATTTTAAGAAAAAAAATATTTTATTTTGTTTTTTCAATCATACAGTTGAATTTCTAATAAAAAAGACTTTCTAACAAAAGAGGTATATTTTCTACTACATTAGACGAGTTTTGAACAAACAGAATTAATTTTTCACTAAACATTTACATTGATAAACAAATATTTAAATTTTGAAGATAAAATGACTAATTTTTTCAAAGAGAGTTAAATTTTCAAGAAGAAAGTTAATTTTTAACCAAGAAACTTAATTTTCAACAATAAAATAATCGATTTTTAATCAATCTGTTGCATTCACAACCAAATAGTTAAATTTTGAAACCAGCAACATACATTTTTTTTAAAGGTGGTTGCATTTTCAAAAACAAATTTTATTTCTAACGAAGAAAAATCAACTTTTAACAACAGAAAAATCAACTTTGAATAAAATAGTTGCATTTAATAAAAAACAGTAATTGTTACCAAATAGTTGGAGCTTAAAAAAAGAAGATTTTGCAACAACCAAAAATTACTTTCCTACCATAAAAGTCGAATTTTCAACAATAGAAAAAGTCAATTCTTAAAGAAATAGTTGTAATAAAAAAAAACAACATAGTTAAATTTTTAAGTTAGAAACGCAACATTTTTCTCAAAAAGTTACATTTAAAAAAAAAATTATATTCAACAAAAAAATATAAATTTTAAACCTACAAAGACGAATGTTCATACAGGAGGAAAAATTCAACCAAAAATGTAAAATTTCAAATCAGAAACATAAATTTTTGGAAAGACATTTCAATTTGCAACAAGAAAGATTATTTTCAGCCCAGAGAAATTAATTTTCAATTAAAAAAAATCAATTGTCAAGTAAATAGTTGCATTTCAACAAACAAAGCGTACTTTTTACAAAATAGTTAAAGCCTTAACCAAAAAGATAATTTTTTAGTTGTATTGACAACCAAATAGTTTTAATTTTTAAGTCAGAAAGTCGAAAATTTTTTAATACAGTTGAATTTTCAAAAAAAAGTCAATTTTTTAACCAAAACAAAATTTTTTATAGAATACAAAAAAATTCAATAAAAACATGTAATTTTTAAGCCAGAATAATACTTTTTTAAGACAGTTGAATTCTCTCCCTGAACAGTTTAATGTTCAATAAAAAGCTGATTTTTAACCATTAGAGATGATTCTTCGCCCATAAAATAAAATTTTTCACTCAGGTAAGTTAGACAAAAAAAAAATATTTCAACAATATATAGTTAAATCCTCAGCTAAACAGATAAGTTTCCAATTAAAAAAGATTAATTTTTAAATAAATAGTTACATTTAAACAAAAAGACGTTCTTTTAAACAAATAGTTGAAACCCCAACCAAAAAAATTAATTTTTAACATATAAGAATTTTCTTGAAAAAGTTAATTTTCAACCTACAAATATTAATTTTAAAACAAAACAAAGAAATTCAACAGAAAATTTAAATTCTCAAGTCAGGAAGATACATTTTGTTAGATAGTTGAATTTTTAACACGAAAAATAAATTTTCACTCAGATAACTTGAACTAAAAAAATTAATTTTTAATAATATAGTTAAATCCTCAACTAAATAGATAAGTTTTCAATCAAGAAAGGTGAATATTTAACTAAATAGTTTCTTGTAAACAAGGAAAATATACTTTTAACCAAATAATTGATACCCCAACAAAAAGATTATTTTTCTATAATAAAAGATTAATTTTGAGTAACAAAAAAATCAATTGTTAACGATAAAGTTGCATAAAAACAGTCGAAGTTCCAACAAGAAAGTTAATTTTAAACTTATAAAGATAAATTAAAAAAAAATTCGACAAATAATTTTAATTTCCGAGTATATTCGAATACAGTTCAATCCTAAACTAAATAGATAATTTTTAAATAAAAAAAATCAATTTTAACTAAATAGTTGCATTTAAACCAAAAAATTACTTTCAACTAAACAGATGAAGCACTAACAAAAAAGATGAATTTTCAACAAACAAGATAAATATTCTATAATAAAAGATGGATTTTCAATAACAAGAAAAATAAATTTAAAAAAAAAATTCATAACTGGCCAAATAATGAATATTAAAACCAAAAACACAATTTTTCCGAAGACAGTTAAATTTTAAATTAGAAAGTTTATTTTTAACCAAGGAAGATAAATTTTTAAACTACCAAGATCAATTTTAAAACAAGGGAAAAAAATGAACAAAAAGTTTAAATTTGTAAGCAACAAAGATAAATTTTGTAGAGAAAATTGAATTTCAACCCGAACAGTTGCCTTTTTAATAAAAAGTTTATTTTCAGCCAATAAACATTACTTTCCTATCATAAAAGAAAATTTTTACTCAGATAAGTTACACACAACAATAAGATAATTTTTAATACTGAAGTAAAATGATGAACAAAATGAAAAAGTTTTTAAATAAAAAATATGGTTTTTCAAATAAATAGTTAAATTTGAAAAAAAAAGATCTTTTAACCAAATAGTTGAACCTAGATAAATTTTTAACATCATAATCAATTTTTAACATAAAAGTTGAATTTACAACAAACTAATTAAAAAAACAGATTAACATTCAACCGAAAACAATTGAATTTTCAAGAGGAAGAGTATCATTTTTTGAGAGAGAGTTTAATGGGAAATAAAAAACAATCGCATTCAACCAAGAAAACGAATTTTCAACAAAAGAGTTCAAAGCTTAACCCAAATGATAATTTTTTAACAAAGCTTAATTTTCTAAAAACACAAAAAAAAATTTAAGATAAACTTTGGATCGATTTCCGACGACAGATTCTCTGCAACAGAAATTAACTTCATAGGATAAACTTTACACAAATATCGGTTAAAATTTCTTTTGTTTCTCTATGACAAACACATGTTTTTTTGAAAGACGCGAAGTTGGCTAAAAAAAAACTTTATCGCTCTAAAAAATTTCCTTCAACAATTTTTATCCTTAGTTTTTCCTGTGAAGGAAATACTTAAATTTGGAAGCAAAGAGAAAATTTCTTAACAAAAATGCGAATTCTTTTAAATTTAGTTTAACTTTTCAACAAGTAATGACGATTTTGAGAAAAAAAGACTGTTAAACAAAATTGTCGCATTTTTAAGAAAATAATTTAATTTTTAACCAAATAGTAGATTTTTTAATACAACAAGGTAAATCCCAACAAAACTTTTTAAAGAGAATTTCAATCTTCATGAAAATATACGTATTTTCAAAACTGAAAAAGAGAAATTTTTAACCATACTGGTGAATCCTTGAATAAAAAATATAAAATTTAAGAAAAATATGAAATATGGTAAATTTTGAGAAAAGAATGAAAATTTGAATTTTTAAGTAAAAAATACACATTTTCCAAAAATGAAATATTACAAAGTTGCTAGAAAAAAATTAATGCTTGACTGAAAAATCGAACAAAGTAGTTTAACTAAAGTTAAATTTTAAACCCGCAAATATAAATTTTTAATAAAAAAGTGAATCGTTAACCAAAAAATAAAATTTTCAACCAAAAATAGTGAATTCTCAACCCATCATAGTCGGATTTTCAACAAATGTAAATACATTTCCTACTTCAATTTTGTTTGTTTTAAGAAGTATTTCCTTATTTTTCTAAGGTTTTATTGTTCGAATCCCAGTCCGAATTTGAATTTACTTTCCATGGACGTTTATATATCTTAATAATCCCTTCAGCTTCTTAAAATAAAGCAAGAAAAGCATAACAAGCAATAAATAAACAGAATTTTTTCATTACCAAACAATTTGTTAAAAATAGATTTCCGTTTAATTCTTACTGTTTAAATTTTTTCTTTAATTTTATTGCAACTCATCTGTGTCAAGAGAATACCGAAAGCAAAAAAAATAAATCCATGATTATTGTTAATATGATTGACTTTCATAAAAGAATGATTCCATTACAAATTTTCTATTATTTTAAATAAACATCATAATTAAGTGGAAACTTCGTTTAAAAGAAAAGTAGTGTAATTTAAATTTTATTTGTGAACAATAATTCTAAATGTGACAAATTTTTAGGGATACATTGCTCATGAAAATAATGTATAAACAGATCTTTTCTGGGTTAACAAATTTTTTAAAATTGTTAATAAAACTTCGACTACTCTTCAACTATATTTAGGGGGTCCAGAAGATTTGAAAATTTGCAAAAAAATTTAAAATTGAAAAATACTTAAAACTTTTTTTCAATGTAAATTTCTGAAGATTTTGAAAAAATGAGTCTTTTTAAAGAATTTACAAAGATTTCAACAGTATGAAAGACTTAAAGATTAAGATAAAGTCTTGAGGTTCCCAGAAAAATTTTATGATTCTTTAATTTGAAAAATTAATACATAAAAAAGGTTTTTTTATTTAACAGGAGTTTGCATAAAGAAAATTATTAAAAAGATTTTGATGATTGTAAAAAAAGAGTGCAAGAGATTTTATGGCCATTTCTTAATTTTTGAGAAATCAGAAAAAAATGTAGATAAAGTTTAAATTATTTAAAAAGATTCTTTAAAATTTTAGGATGTTTGAAGAGATTAAAAAGATTTTTTAACTTAAAAATATTTAAGAAATATCATGAAATATTGTTTGATCTTTTGCAATGTCTTGCAATTTCAAACGAAAAATATAAGTTCAGGTGTTTTCTTAAATTGAATTTTTTTTAAATCGCATATTTAAATTTTTTTTATTGAATTCTTATGATTTTTCCAGGCTTAGCACATAATTTATAGGCAAAAAAAAGTTTTGAAAAGGGGTTAATAATTTTTAAATAAATTTCATAAATTAAAAATGTTCATATTTCATTTGCATTATGTTCATAAGAGCATGTACAATTATTGTAAAAATATTACTTGAAAAAAGAACAATCCATAATGTTCAGTATTTGATATTATAATTCTGTGAAAAAAAATTAAATTTCTTTCCGAATTCAGTTTTCAAATTTCAACTTGTTAGTTGATAGTGAAACTACTTTCTTGAAAAAAATGATCTTCTGGTTTCTGATTCAAATTATGTTTGTTTTTTTGTGGAAAATTATTCTTTTTGTTACAAAATTAATTTTCTTGGTCAAAAACTAATATTTTTGGTTTAAAATTCATGACTTTTAAACATTTTTTGAAAAATTAAACATTAATTTTCTATACTGGGAATTGAACGATTTAATTTCGGGTCATAAATATTGATCGTTTTTTTTTTTGAAATTTAATCTTCTTGTTTGAAAGTTCATCTGTTCGGTATAAAACTGAACTGAAAACATTATTTTCTTTTCCGAAAACTAGTCTTTTTTATTGAAATTTTTTTTTTAGGTTAAAAAATTAAATGTTTATTTAAAAATTTATTTTTTAAGATTTTTCATTTTAGTTTAAAAAGTTTTGTTTGCTAAAAATTTAACTATTCAGTTTAAAATTAATTTCTTTCAATTAAAATTTTACAATTTAAATTTTTGTTGAAAATTGCTCTTTTTTATAGGAATAATTCAAGTTTAGTTCAAGATTTAACTCTTTTGTTGACATTTTGTTTTTGTTCGAGTTACTTGAACATTAATTTTTTTTAAATCAAAATTTCTAAATTTTTTATTTTAGTTAAAAATTTATCTTCTTTAGCTGAAAATTCATCTATTATTTCTTCGTAGAAAATTAATCTTTGCGTTTGAAAATTCAATTATTATGTTAAAAATTAATTTTTTGGTTTAAATATCTTCATTTAAGTTAAAAATTTATTTCTTTAATGAAAAATTTAACTATTCCATTTTTCTAAACTGTAAATGTAAACATTTCATTTCAGCTTGACAATTTATCTTTTTTGGTTGAAAATTAATTTATTTTGTGCAAAATTCGTTTCTTTTTGGTATTGAAAATTCAATAATTTGGGTCGAAAATTTGTATTATTTGGTTGGAAATTAAACTTTTTTGTAAAAAGGTATATTTTTGAATTGAAAACTCATCTGTTTTACTGGAAATTCTTCTTTTTGGCTTAAGAACTCAACTTTAAAAACACAAAAATTTTGGGTCATTTCCTTTTTGCTAAAAATTTTTTCAAGGCATGCAAATTAAAATATCAAACTTTCATACCTGAAAAATATGTTCAATTTACATATTGAGTACTTAACCACAAAATAAAAGCATTTTAAACATTGGAACTTCTCTAAATTTAAAGTATTTAACATTAAAATTAAATTCTTTTTACATTATCCTCCTAATGAGAAGGTATTGGTTTTATGTAAAATTTCATTTTGTCGGTTCCCATTAAAACTCCACATTTTCAGACCCCCTGAGTCAGAATAAAATTATTTTTAAGGCCTCAAAAGAAAGAAGGAGTTCATTTATCAGATATTTTGGATGAAAATTCAAAATGTAAGAACATTTTCAAAATTTTTGAGACCATTTTTTTAAGATTTGAAAATTTTATGTACGATTATTCATAGAACTCGGAAATTCAAACAATTTATCCTTATTTTTATAAAAAAATGAGGATTTTAACCCAAAGCCCGATATGAAAAAACTCAAAAGAAGAGAAACTTTGGTGTTTGAAAGCCTTTAAGGTGATTATAACAACTTTTTGAATTTTGTCGAAAGTTCAAATTTTGATCGCACAAAAAATAGAAAAAAACCAAAAATTCCATTTTGTGTTTCAACCATGCAAGATAAAAAAAAATCATCTGGAATTGCGCACCCTAAGAAGGACGCTTAGTTTTTGTTTAATTAGTAAAAAAACAACACTAGAAATGAACACTAAAAAAAAAATTAATTAATGGAAAACGACTTAAGTTATGATAAAAATGAATAGACAAAAGTTGCTCTTCCAAACAAAAAGTGAAAAAGCATCTAAATTTGTCGAGCATGGTTTTTTCATAGCACATGCATTTTTTGTTTTAATCGTAAAAAATAACATTAAAAAAAAATTAATCTACCGGAAACCTTTGTGAAATAATTGAATTATTTGTGAAATCTGTGGGAAATATTTGAAAATTTTCTGTAAGCTTGAAAGTCTTTAGAAAATAATTGAAATATTTGTGAAATCTTTGGAAATCTTTGTAAAATATTAGATATATTCTTGCGATGTTTGACAATGATATTATAAAATTAGAGAAATCCTTTGGAATTCATGGAAGTCCTTGAAATCCTTTAAATCTACTGAAATCCTTCCCAAACCTTTGAAATATTTAGGAGATTATTGACATTTTTGGGAAATTTTTGTGAAATCTCGAAAGTCTTAGATAACTTTGGAAATAATTAGGACATTTTCGAAAACTTTGAAATCTGCGTAATCTTTGAAAAATATTAGAAGTGACCATGTAATATTTTATAATACTTATAAAATTATTGAAATCTTTGAGAAATAATTGAAATCTCTCTAAAATGTTTGTGAAATATTGGAAATCTTTGGAAAATGTTGAAGTCTTTCTGAAATCTTTGTGAAACATTTGAAATTGTTGTGAAATCTTAAAAAATCTTTGGAAAATCGTTGAAATTTATCTGCAATCTTTGCGAAATATTTCAAATCTTTGTGAAATCTTGCCAAATCTTAGAAACCTATTTGAACTTTTCTGAGATCTTTGGAGATCTTCGAAAAATATTAGAAAAAGTCTTGCAATATTTGACAATATTTATAAAATTATTGAAATCTTTGAAAATACATTAAAGTCTTTGTAAAATGTTTTTAAGCTATCCGAAATCCTTGCGACCTTTATAGAATTTTTAGGAGATTATTGAAATATCTGTTAAAACTTTTCTATAATTTTTGTGAAATCTTGAATATCTTTGGGAAATCAGTGAATTCTTTGTGAAAAATTTTTTAAATCTTTGGAAATCCCTGTAAAATATTTCTGAAATCCTTATGAAATCTTGGAAATCTTTGAGTAACCTTAAGAAATTATTCAAATCTATCTGAAATTTTTGCGAAATATATGGAATCTTTTTGAAATCATAGCAATCTTTAGGAAATCATTGAAATATATATGAAACCTTTACGAAATATTAAAAATCTTGAAAATCTTGCAAATGGAAAAACATTGAAGTCTATCTGAAATCGTTGCGAAATATTAAAAAATAAAAAAATATATTGTCAATCTTTCGACAACCATTGAAATCTTTTTCTTCAATCTTTAGAAATATTTGTAAAAGCTTTCTGAAATCTTTTTAAAATTTTAGAAATCTTTGGAACTCATTGAAGTCTATCTGAAATCTGAAATCTTTGGGAAATCATTGCAATCTTCGTAAAAGCTTGGCGAAATATTTAAAATCTGCGTGAAATCTTGGGAGTATTTGCAAAATCATTGAAATCTTTGTGAAATCTTAAAAATTCATTGCAAAATATAAAAAATGGTATTGCAATATTTGACAATAATTATGAAATTATTGACATCTTTGGGAAACTATTAAAGTCTGTGAAATATTTTTAATCTAACCGAAATCCTTCCCAGAAGGAGTCTCTGGAAGATTATTAAAATTTTTCTAAAATCTTTGGGAACTCTCGAATATCTTTGGAAATATATTTGAATTCTTTGTGAAATCCCTCGAAAATCTTTGGAAATATTTGCATAATATTAGAAATATTTTTGCAAACATATGATAATATTTGTGTAATCATTGAAATATTTATGAAATCTTGCTAAAATTTTTGTGAAATTTTACAGAATTATTAAAAAAATTTTGTGATATCTTGCCAATGTTTGGAAAATTGTTGACATATTTCTAAAATTGTTGGAAATCTTTGACAATATATAAATAAATAAATATTTTTGACAATATTTAAAAAATTATTGAAAACTTTGGTAAAGCTTTCTGAAATCTTTGTGAAATCGTTGTGAAATCTTTGGGAAATCATTACAATCTATCTGGAAACGTTGCGAAATATTTCAAATTTGTGTAAAATCTTACGCATAGTTTATGAAGTCATTAAAGTCTTCGAAATTTTTAAAATCTATCCAAAATCCTTGTAACCTTTGAAATCTTTGGTAGATTGTTGAAATCCTTGTGAAATATTTTCTGAAATTTTTGCGAAATTATTTAAATTTTTGGAAAATCACTGAAGTCTGCGAAATCTTTTTAATCTAACCGAAATCCTTCCGAAACCTTTACAGTCTTTAGAAGATTATTGAAATATTTCTACAATCTTTGTGAAATATGGAATATCTATGGGAAATAACTTAATTTTTTGTAAAATCCGTCTAAAATATTCGGGAATCTTTGCATAATATTAGAAATATTTTTTCAAAAACTTAATGATATTTGTGCAATTATTGAAATCTTAATGAAATCTTTAGAAATCTTTGAAATATTTGCTAAATATTAAAAACATTTGTGAAATCTTGGAAATCTTTGTAAAATCATTAAAATCTATCTGAAACATTTGCGAAATATTTAAAATCTTTGTGAAATCTTTCTAAAATCTTTGGAAATTTTTGCAAAATGTTAGGATTGCTCTTTTAATATTTGAAAATATTCATGAACTTATTGAAATCTTTGAAATCTTCCTAAAATCTTTTTAAATTCTTGGAAACAATTAATAATCAGCGATAAATATTTGAAATTATTCCGAAATGAAATCTTTGTGAAATTTTGGAAAAATAGTTAACATTTTTGTGAAATCTTGCCAATGTTTAGAAAATCATTGAAATTTTTCTATAATTTTTAGAAATATTTGCAAAATATTTGAAATATTCTTGAAGTATTTGACAATATTTATTAAATTATTGAAATTTTTGGGAAATCTGTCTGAAATCTTTGTGAAATCATTGAAATTTATCTGAAATAGTTCCGAAATATTTGGAATCTTTGTGAAATCTTCCAAATATTTGGGAAATCATTTAAATCTATCTGAAAACTTTGGAAAATAATTGAATCCTTTGTGAAATCTTTGGATATCTTTGCAAAATATTATAAATATTTTTAAAATATTTCATAATATTTGTGATATTATTAAAATCTTTGAGAAATCATTAAAGTCTTTGTGAAATATTTTTAATCTATACCTTTATTCTAAAATCTTTGGCAATATTTGAAAAATACAGAAATATTTTTGCAAGATTTGATAATATTTGCGACATTATTGCAATCGTTGGGAAATCATTGAACTCTTTGTAAGATCTTTTAAATTTATCCGAAATCCTTGTAGTCTTTGCGATACCTTGAGAAATCTTTGGAAATTTTTGCAAAATATTACAATACTTTTGCAACATTTGCTAATATCTTTGCACAGACTATGCAATATCAGGGAACTCATTTAAATCTTCGTGAAATATTTGCTAATATAAATTGTATACCTTTATGTGTTATTTATTATTCTGAAATATTCCCAATTTCGAGGATATGGAAATCTCAGCTTTTTTAACTGATCCAGTCTTTTTTCGCAAAAAAAATGTCAAGCATAAAATTGACAAAATCCTATATTTATTTAAATATTTTATATAACTTATTAAATTTGAAGATTAAAAAAATATCAGACGGTTAATTTTCAAAGAACAATTAATTATATTCATTAGTTAATTAATGATATTAATATAATAGAAGCATACTAAATTTCCTAAACAAAAAGGAACGGGATTTTTTATATTAAAATTTGGTTGTAAAAATACATATTTTGCATTCTTATAAAAACGATAAATTTCAGTTTCCGTCTCTTAAATCTAGCAAGAAATTAACGAATAAATGTAGAAAAAATTGTAGCACGATTTCTATAAATGCATTTTATAACACAAATGAAAATAAAACTAAAAAACATTTTTTTTAAAGTACACTTGGGCCGCATTGCGCGAGTACTCAGTCGAGCATATTGCGCAATTGTATGCATTCCAGTTGGAAAAGGTACAGATGAGCCTGACTGTATAAGCTTTAATTTAAGACCATTTAATAATAGATTTATGGTAATTAGTATAACAAAATTATGATATGTAAAACTTTGACATAAATATTAAATAATAAATAAATAATGAGAACTAAATAATCAATACTACAGGTATAAAATTCTTGATGCCAAAGATTAAATAAAGATTTTAATGATTTTCCAAAGACTTCACAAATTTCACAAATATTACCAAATATTTAGGAAAATTTTTGAAGGTTTCGCGAAGATTTCCGATAGACTTAAAATATTTTCTAATGATTCCGCAAAGATTTCGGATAGATTAAAAAAAAATCACAAATACTTTAGTTATTTCACAAAAATTCCCGATAGATTTTAAAGAGTGCACAAAGATTTCAATGATTTCCCAAAGGTTTCAAACATTTCACAACGATTTCGGATAGATTTTTTATAATATTTAACAAAGACTTCAATGATTTTTCATATGTTTCACAAAGATTTTTAGTAATTTCACAAATATTACCAAATATTTGAAAAATATTTGGAATAGTTGTTAAACATTTTTAATATTTTTGCAAAGATCTCAATGATTTTACAGATTTCAAAAATGTCTCAAATGTTACCAAATATTTCGCAAAGATTTGCAAAGATTTCAGAATGATTTTAATGATTTCTCAAAGATTTTACCAAAACTTTAAAGGTTACGCAAAATTTTCCGAGAGATGTCAAAGATTTAAATTATTTTATAAAGATTCCGCAAAGATTTCGAATAGATTTAGAAAATTTTACAAATAATTTAATCATTTCACAAAGATTTTTGATAAATTTCAAAGAGAGCACAAAGATTTTATTGATGTTGCAAAGATTTTACCAACATTTACAATGATTTAAAATATAAACAAAGTTTTCAGATAAAATTTGTATAAGATTTAACAAACGCTTCAAAAATTGCCCATTTTGAATATTTAAAAAATTTAAAAAATTTTCGGGAAAGATTTTCCAAAGATTTCAGTGGTTCCCCCAAGATTTCACAAAGATTTCAATGATTTCACAAAGATTAAAAAATATCACAAATGTTTCGCACAGATTTTACACAGATTAAAAATATTTAACAAAAGATTTCAATTATTTCACAATGATTTTAGATAGATTTTAAATATTGCACAAAGGTTTTTATGATTATTCAAAAATTTCACAAAGATCTCGCAAAGATTTCCAAAGATTAAGCGAATATTTCCAATAGATTTAAAAGATTTTTATGATTTTCTAAGGATTTCACAAGAATTTCAAATATTTAGCACAGAGTTCAGATAGATTTATAAGATTTCAAAAAGATTTTATACTAATTTCAATGATTTTAAAGGTTTTAAAAGTTTTCTGAGGATTTCACAAAGATTTCGTATAGATTACGAAAATGTCAAAATACTTCAATTATTTCAAAAAGATTTCAAAATTTCTAAGAGTTTAATAATTTTTTAATAATTTCCCTAAGATGTCTAGAATTTCGCAAAGGTTATAAATATTTAACAAAGATATTGAATAGATTTTTTAAAAGGTTTAACAAAGACATTTATGATTTTCCAAATATTTCGAAAAGATTTCAATAGTTTCACAAATATTATCAGTTATTTAAAAAAATCGGTTGTTTTTAAAATGTTAGAAATATTTCGCAAAGATTTTAAAAAGATTTTACGAAGATTTCAGTGCTTTCACCAAGACTTCCCAAAGATTAAAAAAATGTTGGAAAGATTTGAGGTCGTTTTCAAAGATCCTGAAAAGATTTTCAAAACTTCCCAAAAAATTTTAAGGTTTCACATAGATTTAAAAGATTTCAATGATTTTTTAAAAATTTCAAAAAGAGTTCGGTTAAATTAAAAACAAATCATGAAAAATTTAATTGCTGCACAAAGATTTCCGATAATTTTCAAGGGTTTCACACGGATTTTAATGATTTCACCAAGATTTTAAAGCTTTCCCCAAGATTTCACAGAGATTTCAAATATTTCGCAAATATTTCGTATTGACGAAAAAGATTTGACAAGGATTTTAATTATTTTACCAAAATTTCAGATAGAATTTGAAATATGCTCTAAGGTTCTAATTATTTACTAAATATTTAGTTAAGATTTTAGATAGATTTGAGGATAGATTTCAAAAATTGCACAGAGATTTTACTAATTTCCCAAGTATCATCAAATATTGGACCATTATTTCAATAATTTCCAAAAGATTTCGTAAAAATAGAAAATATTTCTTAAATGTTTCAGATAGATTTCCAAGATTGTACAAAGATTTTAATGATTTCAAAAGTACTATTAAATGTTTTTCAAATATTTCAAATACTTTGCAAAGATTTTCGACTATTTCAGAAAGATCTCACGAAGATTTAAATGATTTTTCCCAGATTTTACAAATATTTGGCAAAGATTTTAGGTACATTAAAAAGATTTTCAAAAGATTGAAATTATTTCACAAAATTTTCAGATAGTTGTCAAAGAGTGCACAAAGATTAAAATGATTTCCCAAAAAATTCACAAATATTTCAATATTTTCACAAATATCATAAGATATTAAAAAAACATTTAAAATATTGTTAACGATTTCAGGTAGATCTCAAAGAGTTTCCAAGGCTTTTCACTGAGGCTTACAATAATTTTATAAATATTATCAAATATTTCAAAAATATTTAGCAAAGACATCCAAACATTAAAAAATATTTGACAAAGATTAAAATTATTTTAAAGTAATGTCAGATAGATTTGAATAATTTCACAAATAATATCAGATATTTCAAAAATATTTGAAATATTTCGTAAAGATTTCAAAAGATTTCAAAGCAATTTTAATGATTGCCTAAAGATTTCAAATATTTTGCAAAGAATTCAGATAGATATCAAAGATTGCAGAAAGATTCCAATGATTTTCCTACGATTTCACAAAGTTTTCAATAATTTCCCAAATATCATGAACTATTTCAAATTTTTTTTTGATATTTTGCAAACATTCCGTATAGATGAAAAAGATTTCAGTTATTTCACAAAAATTTTGGATAGATTTCAACAACTTTGCAAAGATTTTCAAAGATTTCAGAAAGATTGCACAAAGATTTGAATTATTTCCCCAGATTTCACAAATATTTCACAAAGATTTCGGGTAGATTTAAAAGATTATCGGAAGATTTCAATTATTGCTAAAATTCAATGCCATTCCGAAAGTGCATTAATGTTCAATCGACTCATAAAGTATTATTTATTTCCCCATCTTTTCTTATTTCACGATGGGTTCTGATCGGGCCCCTACCAGAATTTCTAGCCTAAAAACTAGTAGGGGCCATATCAGGGCCTGATAGGGCCCCCTTCTACCTGAAAGCTGTAAGATCTTTCCAAAATATTTGAAATATTCCGTGGAATTTTAGAAAATCTTTGCAAAATATTAAAAATATTTGTAAATGTTTAATAGTATCTGTAAAATTATTATAATCTTCGCGAAATATTTGAAAACTTTAAAATCCTGAAGAAACCATTGAAATCTTCGTGAAATATTTCTGATATCTTTGGAAATGATTTCAATATATTTCAAATATTTTTCAATTTTTAGGCAATATTTTGAAAGTTATTGAAATCGCGGAAGTCTTTGTGAAATCTTATTGAAATCTTTAAAATCTTGCTGAAATATTTGTGAAATCATTAGAAATGTTTGCAAATCTTTGAAATCCTCAGGAAACGATTGAAATCTGTGTGAAATGTTTTTAATAACTTTAGAAATGTTTTCAGAATATTTGGTAATATTTTTGAAATTATTGAAACAACTGAAGCTTTGGTGCAATCTTTATGAAATCTTTAAAATCTTTATGAAATTTTGTGAAATATTTGGAAATTATTTGAATTTTTTGATAATATGTGTGAAATCTTTCAAGTCTCTCCGAAATCTTTGTGAAATCATTAAAATATTTGTGATATATTCGTGAAATCTTTGGAAATCTTAACGAAATATTTTTGAAATATTTGATGATATTTGTAAAATGATTGAATTCTTTGTGAAATCCTTAGAAAATATTTGAAATCTATCTAAAATGTTTGCAAAATATTTGAAATATTTGAAAAGATTTGATTGAAAATAATTTCTCAAGAATATATCAAAGATTCCAACAATTTCACAAATATTATCAAAAATTTTAAATAATTTGCAAATATTTCCAAAGATTTCACAAATATTTCATAAAGATTTTAAAGATTTCAAAAAGATTTCGCGAAGACTTCAGTTGTTTCAATGATTTCAAAAATATTTTCAAATATTTTGAAAAGATTTCTAAAGATATTGAAAAGATTTCACAAACATTTCAATGAATTCCCAAGAATTTCACACATATATCGATATTTTCACAAATATCATCAAATATTTTGCAAATATTTTAGATAGATTTCAAGCACTACACAAAGATTCCAAATATTTGCCAAGGATTTCACAAAGGATTCAATAATTTCACAAATATTATAATATAATTCAAAAATATTTCATGAAGATTTCCAAAGATTTCACGCATATATCACGAATATTCTAATGATTTCACAAAGATTTCAAAGATTTCAGATAGACTTGAAAGATTTCACAAAGACTTTCGTGATTTAAATAATTTTAAATATATTACCTAAAAATTAAAAAATTTTGGAAATATTTTAAAAAGATTTCCAAAGATTTCAGAAAGATTTCACAAAGATTTCAATGGTTTCCTAAGGATTTTAAAGTTTTCAAATATTTCGCAAAGATTTTAATAATTTTACAGATACCATCAAACATTTGAAAATATTTGAAATATTTTGCAAAGATTTTCTAAAATGTCACAAAATATTTCAAATATTTAGAAAATATTTTAAAGATTTCAGATAGGTTTCTAAAAGTGCACAAAGATTGCAATGCTTTTCCGAAAACTTGTCAAATATTTCAATAATTTGACAAATATTATAAAAATTTCTTAATAATTTGCATACATTTTCAAATATTTCACAAAATTTCATAAAGATTTTAAAGATTTCGAAAATATTTCACCAAAGCTTCAGTTATTTCAATAATCTAAAAAATATTACCAAATATTCTGAAAAGATTTCTAAAGATATTAAAAAGATTTCACAAAGATTTCGTATGGATATAAAAGATTTTACATAGATTTCAATTATATCATACAAATTTCGGATAGATTTCAAAGTGTGTACAAACATTTTAATGAATTCCCAAGAATTTCACAAATATCGTTAAATACTTTTCAAATATTTTAACTATTTTGCAAAGATTTTAGATAGATTTCAAAGACTACACAAAGATTTGAAATATTTTCCAAGGATTTCACAAAGAATTTAATAATTTCACAAATATCAAATATTTCAAAAAGATGACCAAAGATTTCACGTATATATCAATGATTTCGCCAAGATTTCTAATATTTCGCACAGATTTCGGATAGACTTAAAAGATTTCACAAAGACTTCCGTGATTTTAATAATTTAAAAAATATTGCCTAATAATTCAAAAATATTTAAAATATTTTGAAAAGATTTCCAAATGAATCAGAAAGATTTGACAAAGATTTCAATAATTTCCTGAGGATTTCAAAGTTTTCAAATATTTCGCAAAGATTTCAATAATTTTACAGATACCATCAAAGATTTAAAAATATTTTAAAAATAATTTAATTATTTTGCACCAATTTTCTAAAATTTCAAATATTTGGAAAGATTTTAAAGATTTTAGATAAATTTCTAAGAGAGCACAGAAATTACAAAGATTTCGAAAAATGTAAACAAATTGCACAAATATTTCGAAAAAAACTGGGGCCCTGTCAGGCCCTAATAAGGCCCCTACCAGTTTTTAGGCTAGGAATTCTTGTAGGGGCCCCATCAGAGCCCAACATGAAATAAAGAAAGATGGGAAAATAAATTTTTCTTTATGGTTTGATTGAACATGAGTGCACTTTCAGAAAGTCATTGAATTTGAGGCTTTAATATTGACAAAAGCTGATATTCCTAATATGGATGAGGGAGAGTGAGAATTTAATCGAAAATAGAATTATCCTTTCTATGCCTGAGAAACGTGCTTGGCTGTACCTTTATCGCGCGAAGGTCTTCGAGCGACTGTTACTCGACATTTCTAGAGAAGGTGAGAGGAAAACGGCCCAATCAGATTGACCAGCTTCGTTGATCGATTTATTTTCCTAATAATTTAATCCATTTATCAAAACGTTTCTTTAAAGGGCAAAGAAGATGGTAGAAATTTAATGTTCATTTTCATTTCAAAGAAATCCTGTCGAAAGGCACAACACACACACACACACACACACACACACACAATAATAATAATAATAATAATAATTTATATATTTCTACCAAAAAATATGAATTTTTAATCAAATATACGAAGTTCTAGGCAAAACAGGCAATTTTTACCAAAAGTAAAATAGTTACATTTTTAGTTTAAATTACTATTGTTCAAGAAAAGAAAAAAAAAAGAATTTGCAGGATGTGATTTAATTTTCTGTCTAACATTTTTTACTAGAAGAGATCAATTCTCAAACAAACAAAAATGATTTTTTTCACAAAATGACTGAATTATCAAACTAAAAAAGACCCATGTAAAGAATTATATTATTTTGAATTTCATTTTCAAGTATCATTCTTGAAACAAAAAAATAATTTTTTATCGAAATAATTAAATTTTTCACCAAAAAAGATGAATTTGTAACAAAATACATGAATTTTAAATAAAAAAGATGCACTTGCAACTAAAAATAAATTTTAAGTATTTATTGAAGTAAGAAGTATTATTCTTTAACCAAAGAAAAAGACGAATGATGAACAAAGTATTTACATTTTCGAACCAAAAATTAATTATCTACTCAAATAATAAATCTTTACTGAAAAAGGTGGATTTTTACCAAAATAAGTCAATTTAAAACTAGAAAAGATGTATTTTCAAACAAACATGAGATTGTTAAATTTTTAGTTAAAGAAATTTTGAACACAAAGAATTCTTTAACAAAACAGTAAAATAAATTAAATATTGTTACTTTCAGTTAAAAATATTATTCTTCCACCTAACAGAAAAACGATAAAAAAATATTCAATAAAAAAATATTAAAATAAAAAAAAAAGTTAAATTTTCTACTATGGAAGAGAATTTGCAACTAAACAGATAAATTTTTAATACAAACACATGCATTCTCAAATAAATAGCTACGTTTTGAATAAGAAAGATAAATTGGACACAAAAATGGAACAGATAAATTTTCAGTTATAAAAAAATTAAACAAAACAAAAACTAGTTCTGAACAAAATTGTTAATTTTTAAATAAAAAAAGAATTTTTACCATTAGAGTTAAAACAGTAAACAAAAAATATGAGTTTTCAGCTGAAGACGATTGAAAAAAAGGGAAATTTTCTGTTAATCAAAAAGAAAAACTATTTTTTATCTA
>NC_046664.1:15380090-15410798 GCF_010883055.1 Belonocnema kinseyi | reverse complement strand
TATTGTTAATATTATATTAAAAACTGTTATATTTATCCCGAAAGATTCATTTTTAACACAACAGGGAAACCAATTAATTTTTGACTAAACCTCTGCATTATGAACCAAAAAACACAACATTTTTACTAAAAATATACGTTTTTAACCAAAAAATTATAATATTCAACAAAATAGATAATTTTGTTACCAAAAGCAATTTCATTCAAAATCTTAAAATTTCAAGTCAAAAAGCCGATTTTTCTACAAAAAATCTGAATTTGTAACAAAATAGTTCGATTTTTAAAAACGACTAAGTTTGAAAAAATGTAAAATTTTCAACCAAAAGTTAGAAATTTCAACAAAATAAATAATTTTTCAACGAAAAAAGGTTTATTTTTTACTCAAAATGGAATTATTACATTTTTAGTTTATGAAATTATTCAAATATACGGAAATACAAAAATGTTGAATCTTGACAAAAGAAAATCTTTTTTTGTCAAATAGTTTAATTTTAAACCAAAAAAATGGATTATCAACAAAGAGAATTATTTTTGAACAAAAAGACGAATTTTTATCAAAATAAATAAATTTCAAAGTAAACCCAATAATTAAAAAACAAATTTTTGAAAACAGAAGATTTTTTTATAATATTAGACTTTTAACAGAAAAACTATGAACTTAAATCAAAATTGTTGTCTTATATAATAAGGTTAATTTTCTACTGAACACTTTGTGATATAAGTTTTCAATTGATTATTTTTATTAACACATTTTAATTTATAAACTTGTGTATTAAAGTTCGATGTTTAGTTAACTAACAAAATTAATATGTTTCTTATTTAAATTCGTTACCTAAGTTTATAAAATATTGATATTATTGGGGGGGAGAGTAAATAAAATTTCAAGGTGTTTTACACGGGAAAGTGGGAGGGAATTTTAAGATAAACTTCTTAAATTATTTATGAATGACCCCTTACCTGCAATCTGAATTGTAAAATTAAAAAATGTAATTTGCTAATAATAAAAATTAAAAATTATTTTATTATTTAAAATTGTAAATTATAAAGCGTTTGCAATACAAGAATACATTTTCTTTAATATGTACAATAAAAATAAATTTTAAATTTTATTTAATTTAAATATAAATCCATTTAAATCCTTACAAGGATTTAAATTGATTAACATTTGGAAAAAGAGAATATTGTTCTATTATGATTAAAGGGAATGGCTAATGATGAAATTTAAAGTGTATTTTAGTCACACGAGAGATGAAACTTGAAACAATTTTTTGGCCACGTATTTCAATAATTATATGTGACATGAAACCGGTTTTTTGAATTCCAAGTCATTAAAATTGCCGGTTATGTTAAAGTTTAATGCCCTTGTTCTAATCAATTCTCTCTGTCAGTTAGACTTGCACTTTGAACTTCTTTGAGTGTCAAGGAAAAGAGAGTTTCTTATAAAGAAGAGGCAATAATAATTTTAAAAATTATTTTTTTCTATTGTTGATAGAGTGATGATTTTTGATCTACTAGTTTAAGCCAAAATGGTTGTTTTAAGCTGTATAAAAAATGCTCTACATCTTCGCTGGGATTCGAACCCAGGATTATAGATTTCCAGTCTGGTGCTCTAACCCACTAAACTAGAAAAAAATTTTTACTGCACTGGTCGGCAAGATAAAATCAAAACTCAATTCCCTAATAAGATTGAAAATATAAATTTCTAAAAAGGATGGTGAGACATCTTTTCAATTTTTTTATAAATAAACAAATATGACGAAAAAATTACCATTTTTTTCTATTTCACCTTCCGGGTGCTCGTCAATAACATGAAAATGGTTGAAATCGTCTAAGTTTCATAAAGTCACATTAGTTAAAGATAATCTAATTTGATATAATAAACAAAAAAAATTATAAACAAATTATTTGTTGAAAGAATGTTTTTTACGATTTTCCATAATTTTGGGTGTTTTAAAGTTTTACTGCAAGAAATTTGGATAAAAACAATATAATGATAAAGCTTTTTAAATTAGGAACTTTATGATAATTTCAGAAGAAATGATAATTCATTAATAAATGTTATGACTTATTTGAACAATTCTAATAAACAAATGCATTATTGGAGCATTTGTCAACGGAAAAATTCTTTTTTGTTCGATGTCAAACATTCATGATTAGTTGAAGAATTTTATAATTTTCTTCAAACGAATTAAAAAAACAAATACAGTATTCGGGCATCTGTGGAAGGAAAAATTCGTTTTTTTTTCGATGTCAATCTTTTTAATTGGGAACTTCATGATAATTTCAGCAAAATTCATAAGTAATTGATTTTTTTTATCAAATGCATTATCCTGAAGCTGCAGCCTCATTAAACGAATAAAAGTAATGAGAAACTTAAACTGAAAGGACTGAGATAAAAAAACTTATTTGTCGAAAAATGCACAAATAATGCATATGCTTATTAAATTTGTTTAAAATATCATTGAATTTGTCAACGAATTATTAGTATTAATGAAATTATCATGAGGTTCCAAATTAAAAAGACTGAGCCAAAAAAAAAACAAGTTTTCCCTTGAAAGATGCCCGAATAATGCATTTGTTTATTTAATTTTTTTTTTAAGAAATATTAATTTTATCAACTAATTATGAATTTTGCTGAAATTATCATTAAGATCCTCATTCAAAAGGCTGAAATAGAAAGAAGCGACTTTTTCAGTTTTCAGTTCACTGAATTTATAATGAAAATCCCAATTTAAAAGTCTGACAGCGAAAAAAGGAATTGTGCCGTTGACAGATACCCCAATAATACATTTGTTCATTAAAAATGTGTTTGAAAAATTAAAAAATTAATTGAGAAATTATGAATTTTTTTCTAAAATTAATAAATAAATTATGATTTTTTTCTAAAATTATCGTGAAGTTCCTAATTTATAAAGTTGTCCTTAATAGAAACTAATTTTTCTTTCAAGCCGCTGAAACGCCAAAAAGAAAAATGAATTTTTTTCGTCAAATTTGTTTATTTATAAATAAATTAAAGACCTGTTTTCAAAAACAGGCTTGACAAATCTTTTAGGATTCTGATCAGCTTTTTTTCAATTTTTTTGTTCACAAATCGGTCAATATTTGTGGGCTGTACGTTATTTTGAACCAAAAAAGTATTTTTTCCCACTCTGTGGTGTCGGTAGGTGTGGGTTCGAATCCCAGCGAAGTTATAGAGAATTTTTTCTTTGCTAGAGAGTCTAAACATTTTTTGATAGTCTGGTAGATGAAAAATCATCATTTCTATTCCGCACCTTTCCCCTTTTTTTTAAAGACTTCTCCTTATTCTGGCTGCCTTCAAAAAGTTAGTTCGAAAGTAAATTTTTTCATCGATGATGCAACTATTTGTTTAAAAGTCATATATTTTGGTCAACAACTGAACTAATTTCTTGAAAGTTAAACTACTTAAAAATTTTTTTGTTGAAGATTAATTTCTTCGGTAAAACTGTAAATATTTGCTTTTTATCAAATTAATCTTGATTTTAAAATTATCGTTTGGGTTAAATATTGATCTTTTTTGATGATAATTATTTTTTTAACATTAATTATTTTAGTTTAATATTCATATCTTCAGTAGAAAATGTAAGTGTTATGTTGACAACTGATTTTTGTTTGTTAATTTTTTTAATGTTATTATTCAATTCTGGGTTGAAAATTGATATTTTGAATTGAAACTGATTTTTTCTAGTTAAAAAATTAATGAAAAATCCATATTTTTTGTTTAAAATTACTTTTTTTTACATGTTCATCATTTTAATTGAAGATTGATCTCGTTCGTTGATAATTTAACTGTTTTGTTCAAGAAAAAAAATGTTTAAATTAATTTTTTTTAAAACTAAAATATTACCTATCCCATTTGAGGTTAAAATTTATATGTTTAATCAAAAATTGATCATTTCTATTTAAAATCAATTCAAAATCAACTACCTAGTTTAAATTTGATTTATTAGATAAATTTTTTTCTCATGATTCTTTTATTTGGATGGAAATTTAATAATTTTATTTTAATGACATTAATGATCTGGATTAAAAAATTATTTATTGGGTTGAATGTTGATCTATTTTGCAGAAACTTTTTTTTTGTTAAACATTCATAATTTTGGCAAAAATTTATCTCTGGTTGAAAATTGAACAATTTGTCGACATTTTTTGTTGTTGTTTTTTTTGCAAAGATGTTATTATTCCATTTTTATTTAAAAAATAATATCTCTAATTAAGACTAATCTTTTCTAAATGGAGATTTTGTTTAGGATTCAGGTGTTTTTTGCGAAAATTCGTCTTTTTTTTAAAAAATAAACTGTTTAACAGAATTATTTTTTTTTGGTTGAGAATTTACCTTTGTTTATTGAAAATCCAACTATTTGGTTCAAGATTGAACTATTTATTAAAAAATTCAAGTACTTTACAGAAAATTAATGTATACTGTTAAAAATGAGTGTTTTTCCCTTTCTCTCTTTTAAATATTAAACTGTTTTGTACGGAAATTTCTTTTTGTTATTAATGATTAATCATTTTTCATCTAAAGTCTTTTTTTTGTTTGTTCCAAATGAATCGTTTTTAGTTAAAGGTTCACCTATTTCGATGAAAATTTTATATTTTCGGGTTAAAAATTAAACTGATTGTAGAAAGATTTTGTTTAATATTTAAATTTTTTAAGACTCACCTCTTTCGTTGCAAATTAATTTTTTTTTACAATTTTTTATCTTGAGAATTATTTTCTTTGTAACTGTTCCATTTTTATGAAAAATTGATACTTTCTAACTAAAAGTTCCACTGTTTCCTTAGAAATTAATTTATTTGGTTAAAAAGTCATCTTATTTGATAGATAATTAATCTTTTTTGGATGAAAATTCAATTACTTTGAACAGTATTGCAATATTTATTTAAAACTGAAACTATTTTGTTGCAAATTCATATATTTCGTTTAAAATTCGTTTTTGTTGTTGTTCAATGTTTAACTCTATTGTAAAAAATTAATTTCTTTTTGTTATTAAAGATTCAGAATTTCTATTAACATTTCTTTTTTTTTTTGAAAATTCTTTTTTTTTATTTCAAGTTTCAACTATTTCGTTTAAAATTGATGTATTTTGTTAAAAAGTCAACTTTTTTGTAGATAATTAACCTTCTTGGTTGAAAATTCATCCTTCTTGGTAAAAAATGCAACTGATTGGTTGAGAATAAATATTTTTTAGTTAAAAATTGATCGTTTTGAGTTAAAAATTCAAGTATTCGATCAAAAAATGAATTAATAATTTGAAAATTTTAATATTCAGTAAGAAAAAAAATTGATGGAAAAATCACATTTTCGGGCGAAAATTATATTATTATATTATATTATTTATAGATGAATTGATATATTTAAAAAAAAGATCTTTTTTGGTAGAAAATTAATCTTCTTACTTGAGTATTCTTCGTTTTTGTCCAAATTAATTTTCCTTTAGGATTCACACCTTTGGTTTTAAGTTCAAATATTTTGTTAAAAACTGTTTTTTATTGAAATTTAATTTCTTATTACAAAATTCAACTATTACATTTTTGGTTGAAAATGTATTCCTTAAAATCTGAAAGTTCTACTTTTCCATAAAAAATTTAGTTAGTTTGTGAAAAATTTGTTTTTTGATAGAAAATTCATCTTTTTAAATTGAAAATTTAGTAATTTAGTTAAAAATTGAACTGTTTTGTTAAAGTTAACTTTTTTGGTTAAAAATTTAGCTCGTCATTAAAAATTTAACCTTTTTATTTGCGAATTCACCTGTTAATGTAAAAAGGTCATATTTCTTGTTTTAAAATTCTGCTTTCTCAGTTAAAAATTAATTTTTGCGTCGAAAATTCTAATATTTGGTAGAAACTTAAGTAATTTCGTTGAAAATTCGACTATTATGTTAAAAATGCTTGTTTTCACATAAAATAAACTACTTTTTATTTAAAATTAATTTTTCTTTATGATTCAAATTTTTGATCAGAATTTTTACTTTTTTGTTGAAAGTTCGCTTTTTAATTTGAAAATTAATTTTTTATAAAAAAATTTAACTATAACATTTTTGGTTGACAAAGTATGTTGATGTGAAAAATGTATTCTTTATACGTTGAAAATTGAACTTTTAGTTTAAAAATTGATTTACGTTGTTAATTTTTTTTTCTTTGTAGAAAATTCATTTGTGTAGATTAAACCTTTAGCAATTTAGTTAAAAATTTATCTATCTTTCTAAAATCAATTTTTTTGGTAAAAAATTTACTGTTGTCAAAAATTCGTCCGTTTTATTTGAAAATTCAGCTTTTTTGTAAAAGGGTCCTATTTTCTGTTTCAAAATTCATCTTTCTTCGCTAAAAATTAACTTTTGCGTTGAAACTTCAACTTTTCAGTAGAAAATTCATTTATTCTGTTAAAAATTCTTCTTTTTGGGTATAAAATTAAACTTGTTTATTGAAAATTCATTTAAATGGTTGTGGATTTAACAATTTTGTAAAAAATTCATCTTTTTCGTTGAACGCAAATAGTTGCATTTTTTCTTTGAAAAGTAATTTTTTGAGATATAATTTTTCAGAAGGAAAATGTAATTTTTTCATTTTTGATTGAAAGGTGATTCTTTTAGTGGAGAATTCAATTATTTAGTTTAAAATTAATTATTTTTATTAAAAATTCGTCTTTTGGTAGAAAATTATTTCTTTTCATTAAAAATTTATATTTGCAGAAAAAAATAGTCTTCTTTTTTGTTGGAAATTGACTTACAAAGTATTTAAAAACGTTAATTAAAATGAAATTAAATTCAACCATTTTCGAACAAATCTTCTGCCTGGCTTGGAAATGTAACTATTTAGTTGTTGATGCATTTGTTAGTTAAAAATATTTTTTTGTTGATATAATGCAAATTTTATTTTGCATTCCTTTTTTTTTTAATTGCCATAATGCTTTTAAATTTTTGTACGATGCGGTTAAATTAATTTACACTGACCGATGCTTGAAAATAGAATTCTCTTGTTGATTATAGTTCATTAGCATCTCAAGAATGTGTTGAGGTAAAATTAAAAATAATTGGATACAGCCCATAACAAAATTAAGTAATAAATTTTTTTCCAGAAAGTGCTGAAATGATTTTTTAAATTCGGACTGTAAAAATAAATAAAATGCCAATGCGCATAGTTTACATGAAAATCACATTTGCAAGCATTGTTGAGTAAATATTTTTTCAGACAAATCGGCGAAGCCATCAAGGGAGTTGAGGCGAACATAATATTGACAGATTTGAAAAAAACTTTCAGGCACATTTTATAAGCAAATAGTGGATCTATCCCATTGTTTTTCGACCAAAGTCATTGAGAATTTTTCTAAACAATAAAAAAATTAATTGTTACATAAATTCCAATAAAAAAGCTTCAATAAAAATTTTGTTTAAAAAAATTAAAAAAAGTTAAATTTAATTTAAAAAAAAGATAAGTAACAAAGTAGTCGAATTTTCAATTAAAGAAGCTTAATTTTCAATCAAAGAGTTGTAATTTCGACCAAAAAGGAAGGATCTTCAATAAAATTGATAAATCTTAAATACAAAAAGAAGAATTATCTATACAACAGTTGAATTTTCACCCACAAATTTGATTCTTCAACGAAAAATTGTTTTTACTATATACTCAATTTTTTATACAAATAGTTTAATCTTGAACCAATAAAGATAAATTCTCAACAAAAAAAAATTCATTTTCAACCAATCCGTTTTTTAACCAAATACTTGAACCTTCAAATACAAACGAAAAATCGTTAAAACAAAAATTTTTAACAAAAATGATGAATTTTTAATAAAAAAATAATTTTTAACAAAATACATGAATTTTGAAGAAAATAGTGAAATTTTGAAAGAAATAGTTTAATCTTGAACCAAATAGTTAAAAATTCAACAAAAAAAGATAAATTCTCAATCAAAAAAGATTTGTTTTCAACCAATTCACGAAATTATTAAACCTTTAACTAAAACGGACCAATTAAAAAAAAATTAATAAGAGTTGTGAATCTTTAATAACAAAGAATGAATTTTTCTACAAAATGGTTAAAAATTCAACAGCAAAAAACTATTTTTCAACAAAATACATAAATTTTAAACAACATAGTTAAATTTCTAAATAAATAGTTCAATCTTAAAACATGAATTTGTATTATTAGCTAAAAATAATTAGTTTTAGCCAATCAGTTGCATTTTTAGCTAAAAAGGAGGAATTCTTAACAAAAAATATTATTTCTCTAACAAAAAGACAAATTTGAAAAAAATACATAAATTTTCAACGAAATAGGTGACCCTTTAACTAAAAACGATTAATTTGGAACAAACAAAAAAATAGACTTTAGAAGAAAAATTATTAATCAATAATAACAAAAAGAGTTTTCCGCACAAAACAGTGTAATATCCAAAAGAGAGAGAAAAAAACATTCATTTTTAACATTATACATTAATTTTCTATGAAGTACTTAAATTTTTTAATAAATAGTTTAATCTTGAACTAAAAAGTTGGATTTTCAATAAACAAAGATAAATTCTCAACCAAAAAATATTTATTTTCAACCAATCAGTTTCATTTTTGACCAAAATGGATGAATTTTGAACTAAAAAGATTTATTTTCAACCAAGCAGTAGAATTCTTGGCCACAAAGGAGAAATTCTCAACCAAGTAAATTATTTGTCCACCAAAAAGACGAATTTTAACAAAATACATCAATTTTCGACGAAGTAGTTGAATCTTCAACTAAAAACAATAAATTTTCAACAAACATTATGACTCTTCCATAATGAAAAATGAATTTTCCACAAAAGAGTAAAACATAAAAAACTAATTTGCAACAAAAAAGTTATTTGAAAAAATTCAATTTTTAACGAAATATTTAAATTTCGAACCAAAAATATAGATTCCTAACAAAAGAGTTAATTGGCTACCAAATGTTTTAATTTTCTACCGAATTGTTGAATCTTCAAGACAAGCAAAATTTTAAAACGAAACAGTTTAATTTTTAACCGGAAAATATAAAATTCCATCTAATATGATAAATCCTCAACACCATGAAAAAAAAAGAATTTTTTAGAAAGTAGTTTAACTTTATACTAAGTTGATGATTTTTCAAATAAAAAAGATGAAATCGGAACGAAACGTATAATAAATGATATTTTAAAGAAAGAATTTAATTTTAAATCGAAAAAAAGTGTTTTTCAAACAAAATACGATTATTATATATATTTTTGGTAAAATATGGTAAGTTTAAGTAAATTCTGTAAGTTGGCTCTCCAATTTCTGTTCGATGTCAATAATAAGAAAAAATAATTTGAAAAATAGTTTTTGTAATTCAAGTTTTTCTTACTTTCGCTTTTTATTAATTAAAAAAAGGTCTAATTTGAACTAAATTAGGGCTTCTTTCATTGGCGACAACAATCCCCACAACTTTACTGTTTCCAATTTTAAAAATAAGTAAACAGTCTTTAAATAAGATTTTGATTGAAAAAATGTTTCCTTTAAAAAAAGTTTAATTTGAACAAATTATGACTTTTTTATTTAGAGGCAAAATGCCTCACAACTTTACTGTTTCCAATTGTGTTTTTTTTAATTGTTCAAATGATTACAGTTGTAGAGAAATTTTCTTTCAAAATTAGAAACATTAAAATTGTAGAGCATGTTTTTCCCATAAAAAAAGCAATTAGCACATTTTAAGCATTAGAAAATTTTGTAGATTAGGTGTGAAACATTTTTGCAAAATTTTTGTTTGATACTGTATTTTTTTAACTAAGTAAGATTTTTATACTTCAGTGTTTTTAGGATAATTTAGTGCCTTCAGGATACCTTATTGACTTGAGGATACTTTCAAAACTTCAAAATACTTTAGTTAATTTAAAATACTTTAGTGACCTTAGACTATATTGAAGAAATAAACTGACTTCAGAATTCGAGTCTCTTCATATGACTTCATGAACTTCAGAACACGTTAGTGTCCTCAGGATATTTCAGCGACTACAGGATATTTCAATAACTTCAACACACTTTAGTAACTTCAAATTATTTTAAGATATTTCAAAGAAATCGAGGGTTATAACGAGACTTAAGGATAACTTAGCGACTTCAGGATACTTGAGGATAACTTAGTGACTTCAGGATATTTAAGGATAACTTAGAAACTTCATATATTTAAGGATAATGTAGTGACTGCAAGATACTTAAGGATACTTAAGGATAACTTAGTGATTTCAGGATATTTCAGGATAATTCAGTGACTTCTGGGTACTTCAGCAGCTTTAGGATATTCCCGTGAATTAATGATGTATTACTTCAGAAGACTTCAGCAATTTTAGATTATTTCAGGATACTTCACAGAAATCTTGTGTCTGTCTCAGAACTGAGGAGACTTTAAACAGTTTGCTCAATTTAGGAAACTTCAGTGACTTTTGGAAATTTCAGCCACTTCAGGATACTTTGATTACTTCAGATTTGAAAGATTTCATGACAATCAGGATAAATCAGGGACTTTTGGATACATCAGTTACTTCAGGATACTACAGTAACTAGTAGCAACAGTAACAAGTTCTTCAGCAGACTTAAGAAACCTCCAGGTTTTTCAGGAAACTGAACTTTTTCAGGATAATTCAGTAGCGTTTATGAGATTTCGAGTATTCTTACCAGTTTTAAGCGACTTTTTGAAAATCAGGATGCTTGCGCATACATTAGGTTATTTCAGGATTCCTGAGCGTACTTAAGGATACTAAGGATACTTAAATGTTTTAGTGACTTCAGTAACTCAAAGTATTTCTGGACATTTAGAAGATATAAGTTGACTGCAGGATATTTCAAATATCTTCCGAAAACTTTAGGGGACTTCATTTACATCAGGATACTTCAGGAAAACGTAGTCACTTGAGGATAATTCAGTAACGAGATATTCTAAAGAAAATTAAAATACTTTAGAAGACTGTAGGAGACTTGAGAAGTCTGTACTCACTTTAGGTTTTTTAATGATACTTCAGAATGCTTCAGGATACTTCAGAATACTTTAGGATATTTCAGGATTCATTAGGAAGAATCAGATGACTTAGATGTTATAGTGACTTCAGTAACTTAAAGTATTTATAAATACATATTTTAAATAAATAAGTTGACTTTCGGGGACTTCTAGCGTCTTTTAAAGACTTTAGAAGTCTTAAGTGACTTAAGGATACTTCAGTTACTTCAGAAGATTTAATTATTTCAATGCCTTGAGTTACCTTAAATGATTCTAAATATTTTAGGCAAATTAATTTATTTCAGAAGTTTTTCCAGTTTTGACAGGCAAATCTTGAAGCCTTTAGTGACTCTAGGATACTTTATGGTGCTTCAGGATACTTTAGAATACTTTCAGTACCTTAGGACACTTCAGGATATTCTAGTAACTTGAAGAGACAGATGTTTTAGTGACTTCAAAATTCCATCGACATTAGGAGACTTAAGGTTTTCTCAAATTTCTTCAGGAGACTTTAAAAGACTTCAGAGGCTTGAGAATGCTTCAGGATATTTCCGATACTGAGAAAAAGTTTAGGGTACTTCGATAATTTAAGGAGACTTTGGAAATTTATTGACTTCAGAAAACTATAAGAATCTGTAGGATATTTCAGCGACTAAAGCATATTAAAGTGAAGTCAAGAAAGTAGTGACTTTAGTGACTTGAATTATTTAAATATAGTTTAATAAAATCAATTAAATTCAGGAGACTTGAAGCTTCTTCAGGAAATTTTGGAAGATTTTAGTGACTGAAAGATGCTTTAGGATACTTATGAATACTTCAATAACTTGGGATATCTTTAGGGCACTTTAGTAACGTTAAGATATTACAGCGACTTCAAGATTTAATTTACTTCAGGAAACTTTTTAGTAGATTCAGATCAATTCAGAATGTTTTTAAAAAATTTACTAATTACAGGAGATTTTTAATATCTTTAGCAGACTTTTGAAAACTTCTGTGACCTTAGAAGACATCATGATACTTCAGGATACTTTCTTTAGGGGAAAATTCAGTAAAAAGAGGAGATTCAAAAAAGGAGATTTTCAATTTCTTCAGAAGACTTCCAGAGACTTTATTGACTTCAGGATACTTAGCGATACTTCAGGATGTATTAGGATAACCAATTGACTTCGAAATTTCCCAAATTTTCAAGAAACTTTAGAAGACTTTAGCATGCTGAAGGATATTTCAGGATGCTTCAGGATACTCTGGGATATTTCAGGTATATCAGGGTACTTCAGGATGCTTTAATAGCTTGAAGATACAGATGCTTTTAGTGACTTCTAAACATTTCATCAATATTCAGAGACTGCGGGACTTTTCAAGTTTTTTAAGGAAACTTTAGAAGACTTGCTTGACTTCAGGATACTTTGGGATGCATCAGGATATGTTTGGTACTTCAGGATAATTTAGGATACTTTAGCAATTTAAGGAGAACGCGGTGTTTTAGTGACTTCAGTAACTGGATTTATTTATGGATTATTCAAAGAAATCAATTGACTTTAGGAGACTTTAGGATATTTCAGATAATTCATCATGTGATTTCAGGATACGTTAGAGTCCTTTAGGATACTTAAGATACTTAAGAGATTTCAGAATACTTTTGGATACTTCAGATTCTTTAGGGTACTTCAGGATATTTCAGTAACTTGAGGTTAGAGATGTTTTAATGACTTCCAAAAATTGAATGAACGTTAAGATACTACGCAAATCTTCAGTTTTTTTCAGGAAACTCTAGAAGACTTCAGGGAATTCAGCATGCTTAAGTAAGTGAAATTATTTGTGAATATTTTAAAGTAATCAATTGACTTCTGAACTTCTCAAGTTTCATCAAGAAACTTCATGGTAGTTCAAGATGCTTAGTAACTTAAGGAGAAAGATGTAAAGACTAAGGTGTTTTTCAGTCTTATCAGAAAACTTTAGAGGAATTCAGTGACTTCCGGATACTTCAGGCTGCTTTAGGATACTTCAGGATAATTATGGTACTCTAGGATACTTCCGGATACTCCGAAAAACTTCACGATATTTCAGGATACTTTAGTAACTTAGAAAGGTAGATGTTTTAGTGACTTCTGACAATTTCATTGATATTACGAGACTTCAAGAGTTCTCAGGGTTTTTCAGTAAACTTTATAAGTCTTTAGTAACTTCAGTATACTTTAGGATGCTCGGATACTTTTTAGATTACTTGAGGTGCTTCTAGATACCTTAAAATACTTCAGGATACTCTGAAAACTTTAGGATATAGATGTTTTAAAGTTTTATCAGGAAATTTTAGAAGACTTCAGTGACTTTAGAATAATTGAGGGTTCTTTAGGATACTTCAAGATAATTAAGGTACTTTAGGAGACTTTAGAATACTTCGGGAAACTTTGGAATACTTCAGAATACTTCAGAATACTTCAGATACTTCAGCGTACATCAAAATACTTCAGTAACGTTAGGGGACTGATGTTTTAGTGACATCTCAACATTTCATTAACATTAAGAGACTACGGGAGTTCTTAAATTTTTCCAGGAAACTTTAGAAGAATTCAGTGACTTCGGGATACTTCAGGATACTTCAGGATACTTTAAGACCCATTAGTAATTTAAGGAAACTTAAGTGTTTTAGTGACTTCAGTAACTTGAATTATTTGTGGATTATTCAAAGAAATCAATTGACTTTAGAAGACTTTAGGAGGCTTCAGGATATTTCAGATACTTAAGCATATCAGAGTGAATTTGTGACATTAATGACTTTAGTAAGTGAAATTATTTGTGAATATTTTACAGAAATTGACTGACTTTTGAACTTCTCAAGTTTCATCAGAAAACTTCATGATACTTCAGAATGCTTAGTAAGTCTAGTAACTTAGTAACTCTAGGATACTTCCGGATAATCTGGGAGACTTCAGGATACTTCAAAATACTCAAATATACTTTAGTTACTCAAGCAGGTAGATGTTTTAGTAACTTCTGAAAATTTCATCAACATTAGGAGACTTCAGGAGTTCTAAGGGTTTTTTCGTAAACTACATAAGTCTTTAGTAACTTCAGGATACATTAGGATGCCAGGATACTGTAGGATTCTAGATATTTTAGAATACGTCAGGATACTTTAAAAACTAGAGGATATAGATGTTTTAAAGTTTTATCAGAAAATTTTAGAAGACTTCAATGACTTCAGGATACTTAAGGATGCTTTAAGATACTTCAGGATAATTAGAGTACTCTAGGATACTTAAGGATACTCCTTGAAACTTTAGGATACGTCAGAATACTTCAGATTTTTCAGGGTACTTCAGGATACTTCAGTAACTTGAGGAGACATATGCTTTAGTGACTTTTAAACATTTCATTAACATTAAGAGATTACGAGAGTTCGCAAGTTTTTTCAGAAAACTTTAGAAGACTTCAGTGACTTCAGTATGCTGCAGGATATTCCAGCGACCTTAAAATATCATAATGAATTCATGATATTAATGCCTTCAGTGTGTGAAAATATTTTTGAATATTTTAAAGAAATCAGTCGATTTCTGAACTTCTCAAGTTTTACCAGGAAATTTCATGATACTTTAGGATATTTAGTAACTTAAGGAGAAAGATATAAAAAATTAGGTGTTTTGAAGTTTTGTTAGAGAACTTAAGATGAATGCAGTGACTTGAGGATACTTAAGGATGCTTTAAGATACTTCAGGATAATTAAGGTATTCTAGGACACTTTAGAATGCTTCGGGAAGCTTTAGAATACTTCAGGATACTTCAGGACACTTGAGATTCTTCAGGGTACTTCAGGATACTTGAGTTATTTGAGGAGACAGATATTTTATTCACTTCTGAACATTTCATCAACATTAAGAGACTATGGGAGTTCTCAAGTTTTTCAGAAAACTTTGGAAGACTTCAGTGACTTCAGTATGCTGCAGGATATTCCAGCGACCTTAAAATATCATAGTGAATTCATGATATTAATGCCTTCAGTAAGTGAAAATATTTCTGAATATTTTAAAGAAATCAGTCGATTTCTGAACTTCTCAAGTTTTATCAGGAAATTTCATGATATTTTAGGATATTTAGTAACTTGAGGAGAAAGATATAGAGACTTAGGTGTTTTGAAGTTTTATTAGAAAACTTTAGAAGAATTCAGTGACTTGAGGATAATTAAGGATGTCTTAAGATACTTCAGGATAATCAAGGTACTTTATGTAATTCAGGATTCTGCGGGAAACTTCAGGACACTTCAGGATACGTTAGTTATTCAGAAAGATAGATGTTTTAATAACTTCTGAAAATTTCATCGACATTAGGAGACTTCAGGAGTTCTCAGGTTTGTTCAATAAACTATAGAAGTCTTTAGTACCTTCAGGATAATTCAGGACACTTCAAAAACTTAAGAGTAGAGATGTTTTAAAGTTTCTATTAGGAAACTTTAGAAGACTTTAGTGATTTCAGGATACTTTAGGATTCTTTAGGATATTTCAAGATAATCAAGGTACTCTAGGATACTTCAGGATACTTCTGGATACTTCAGGATATTTTCAGATACTTTAGTAACTTGAAAAGGTAGATGTTTTAGTGGCTTCTGAAAATTTTGTCGGTATCGAGAGACTTTCGGAGTTCTCAAGGATTCTTTCAGTAAACTTTAGAAGACTTTAGTGACTTCAGGACGCTTAAGGATGCTTCCGGATATTACAGTACTTCAGGATATTTAAGGTACTTGAGGATACTTAAGGTACTTCAGGATACTTAAGATACTTCAGCATACTTAGGGTACTTCAGGAGATTTAGGATACTTCAGGATACTTCGGGATTCTTCAGAATACTTCAGTGACTTAAGGACCCAGATTTTTAAGCGACTTCTGAAAATATCATCGACAATAAGAGACTTCAGATATTTCTCAGTTTTTCAGGACACTTTAAAAGACTTCTGTGAATTTAGGATGCTTCAGGATTCCTTAGGATACTTCAGTAACATAAGAAGATAGATTTTTTAGTGACTACAGAGAATTCCATCGACATTAAGAGACTACAGGAGGCTTCAGATCCTTTAATAATTTCAACTCCTATAAAAAAATTCTCCATAAACTTCAACGAAGTGCCTTTAAGAAGACCAAACATTTTCCTGTCCCAAAATCTAGTCCCAGCACCTTTCCTCTAAAAATTGACCCTTTTCTTCAGTTTTTCATGATTCTAAACTCGATTGACAAAAAGGGAGTTTGAGCCGTGTGAGTGGCGATCGGCGGGCGGCGCGGCGGCGATTCGAGAGGAGCGAATACCCACCGATTCAGCCTTCTCTTGGTACACCATGCAACGATTACAATCACTCGAGTGAGTCCCCAGTCCTCTCGGTGGTTTCCCCACCTTTCGGTGAGCTACGAGGACGAGGAATATCGTAGTCCGCAGTTAGACCGAGTCCGTTCGCGCATTCGCATTAATTTTCATCCGCGGTTTCTGCCACCGATTCCAAATCCAACCGATTCCCGTTGGCGCGGAGAGGCACTCTCCTCCCTTATCAAAAATCACTCTATTTTTCGGGCCCCGAACGTTCTCAGTGATTGACGCTCGGTCCCCGAAAATGTTCACAGCCCTTACGGTCGTGCCGCGTACACTTCAAAATTGAACCGATTACGGATTATTCGAAGAGAAGAAAAAGAGGAAGAAGTGGAGGAGCAATCACTTATTATACTATCGCTTCTTCTGCTTGATATCATTAGAAATTATCTCGTTTTTCAAATCATTTTCGTGAAGAAAACGATTTTTCGCTTATTTGCAAGACGTAAGTAATCGAGAAGCGTTTTCATAAAAATGAAAAATAATATTTTTATGAAATTAGTGTTTTTAAAAGAATAGTGTTTTCCAAAATTAGTAATATTTTTATAGATTTTTTTTTGTATTTATAGTGTTTTGGGGAAATTAAAAGGAAAACAGAAATCCGTGTGCCTTGAAATGGTACCATCAGAAAGGGAAACGTGTTTCCTTCAGAAAGAGAGGAACCCATGCAGTGCATGAACACATATGAGTCTTGAGCGTTCACCGTGAGTGAAATAGAAAGGGCTCAAGAGAGACGGAAAATGAAATCGGCCTTTGTTATGCACACTCTAAAAGATATTGTGGTGTTAAGAAGTTTATTGTGAGTGATTTAAAATGTTTTTGTTTATTGATTTACAAAGTGTTTTCAACAAAAGGAAATAAATAACAAATTGGGAACGAAATGCAACACCAAAATTGTTAACATTTTATTTGAATCTGTTTATGAAGTAGTCCCAAAAATAGTTGCATTTAAAAATTGATGGATAGTGAACAATAAAAATATTTATTGTATAAAAAAGAATTGTATTTAAAAATTTTATTTAAAGCCGTTTGTCAACAAGGGGCTTTGGTCAGAATGGAATAATACAATAAGGACCTGATGTTACCAAATAAAAAAAAAAAAGGTTGGGCCCCTATTTCTCGTAGTTCATTGCCCTGATTCTAAATCACTATTTTTGATTTATTTTGGTGGTTAGGTTCCTTTTTTAAGGACTTCAATTTGAAAATTTAATAAATATAATTTTAATTAAAAAAACTTTTCGAGTGCAAATAAGAAAGGCGGTTTCTTCAATTTTCCTGTCTTCAAAACACGTGCAGCTTATAGAGAAACGACAATAAGAGAATATAAAATTTCAAGAATAATTGATTGGATTTGTGAAATAACCTTGAGTAAAACTGTAAACTAAAGTCTAATGAGTTGATAAGGATTGGAGGTGATTGTTACAATTTATAAACTTTCTTTGTTCGAAATTTCACAGCCATATTGGATAAGCTCCAATCTCTAAAATATTTCCTTGATTAGTATTTTTTGTGGATCACATTTTTAGACTTTTAGTAGAAAATGGCACAGGATCATTACTTTTTTGTTAAATAATTTATTGCATTAATTAAAAACTAGTTCTTCAATATCTTTTTATTTTTTGGATCACTTCTGATCTTCCGTTTACAATTTATTTTTTTCATTATTCTTTTTATTATTTCAAGTCTCTCTTTATTTTCTCTATTTTCACAAAATCTTCCAAATTAATTGTAAAATGTTTTCCTCTATTCCTAATTAATTTTCAAGGGTAATTCTTCCGTAAAAATAGAAACTTTCTCGCAGTTCCACGTGCGAAGTCAGAAATATCTCTAATTTGCTTAGCTCAAAGGCACACGGACTTTTGTAACTGTTCGCCGGTTTGTGTAACTGGGAAGACGAGTCTTTGTGGATATCGATCTCAACCGAAACGGGGCCTCGATAAAAAAAACTCGTTTTTCTCGTCACCGCAGCGAATTAAAATTTTTTTGTTTCGCTTCCTCGGTTCACGAAAATGCCAACAGATTTTTGGTCTTTAAGCGAAGGCGAACGGAGCAGTGTGTTCTCGCAGTGAAGTGAAACCTAAAAAAGCAGTCCCCGAAAAGAAAATCTCGGAAAAGTCGGTGAAAACTGGATAATTGGAAAAAGTCAAAAATCGGAGAACGCAGAGCGGAAGTTGGGTTTTTTTGGTGAGGACAGCTGAGGAAGTTCCGGACGTGGCTTCCTAAAATTTGGATAAAATCGAGTGAGAATTTAAAAAGTCGTTGTTGTGAGGGTTTCAAGGATCTTGGTTATTGTTACAATGGAAACATGAAGATCGGTGAGGATTTGAAGTCCGATCGAGACTGTTCTACACCCATCAGCCATAAATGACGTGAGTACCTAGAAAATTGCTTGAAAATTTTCCCTGATTTTTTTATAAGATAATTGCTTCCGTGCTTGTATCCTCAAGCAACCACCTGTGCGACATGCCGGCAAACCACGTGACATACGGAAGCAGAGTGTTTAGAAAACACTTTAACATAAGGCATAACTCTCGAGAGACTTCCGCCTTTCAAAATTTAAAGACTTCTGTATTCTCATTGAAAATCTAGTTTCTGAATAATTTAAAAAATTTGAAAATTAAAAAAAAAAAATTTTTTTAAAGAGTTCAAGTGGATTTTTTTTAAAAAGTCACGCGATCGAGAATAGGGGAGAACTTACTAAAGTGGATTATATAAACTAAAGTGAACGATAAATAATTAAAAATACGAACGGATATAAAAAATTAGCCTAATTTCATTAATAGTTAAGACAAGTAACATTTTAATAAATTAAATTCAAAATTAATTATATTGCATAGATTTTCACATAAAATTAAATATTATCCTCTGTAGGTTGATTTCCTATAGATTGTTCTGGAAAAACTGCTTGGAGGCTATTTTTAGTTTGTTTTTTACAATTTTTCTAATCACAGTTTCCAAACGAGGAATTTTAATTCTAAAAATTTATTTTTTGAGAACATTAAAATTATAAACGATTATTTTTCAGTAAAGGCGATAAAGTTTATTTCCGTATGTTTCTAAATATTATTCATAGAAAAGACAATTTTCAATGTGATTTTTGTTTCAATTAAAAAAATTTAAATGATTTAGGTTTTAATCGAATAGATTAATTTTAAGGTTCACAAGTTTTACTATATGTAAAAAAATAATCTGGAATGTCTTAGGAATTTTTTTTCAACCTATAGGATTAAAAAATTAGAAAAACATTGAATTTTTAAATTTGTAAATAATTTAAATTTTGAGAAGATTTTTAAAAGTTTAAAATAAAATATAGATTTTTTAACATTTCGAGCGAAAAATTGCAAAAACTTTGTGAGAATTTTGAAACTCTTCAAGAAAATAAAAATATTTTCATGAGATTATTGAAAAGATTAAAAAAGATCTTTCCTGTAGAAAAATTGATTTTTAAAAAGTCTGGAAGATTTTGAGGCAATTTTGTTAATTTTTAAAGTTTTTTAATGCTTGGAGAATAACTCGAGCCCGTTTAAAAGATAATTATGAAATTTAGAAATTTAACAAAATAAAAAAATTGAAAGATTTCCAAAATCTTATCGAATTTTTTCTTTAATTTCTTCAAAATTTCTACAAGTACTAAACATTTTTTAAACTAGCTTACATTTCTTCTAAAATTTAGTAAAATCCTGTAAAATAAAAAATCGTTTTTCAAAATTTACTAAGTACGTTTTTGACAAATCGGAATTTTTTAAATAGCTTAGAATCTTCTCAAGAAACTAAGATACAATTTCTATAAGCTTCCAAAAGAAATAAGCAAATGAATTATTTTTTTAATTTTGACTTCAAAAGCTTTTAAGTTGAAAATTTTACTATTTTGTTCAAAATTCGTTTTCTTTTTTAAAATTGAACTTTTTAGTAGAAATTTCATCTATGTTGGGTAAAACTCTAATTTTTTATTTGACAATTAATCTGTTTTCTTTGAGGATCCAAATACTTTTTTTAAATTAAATGTTTGTAAATTTGAAAATAGTTAATCAATTTACTTTCAATTTTTCAAAAATAAAAATTTCTAAAATTTAATTTTTTTGTTGAAGAATTATATTTTTTGGCTGAAACTTGATTTGTTTCGGTTTAGAGTTCAACTATTTTGTTGAAAAATCGTATCTTTTTTTATAAATTTAACGTTTTTGATTTTAAATAATTTGTTTTAAATATCAGCTATTACATTCTTTGTTGAAAATACTTCATTTTTGGTTGAAAATTGATTTTGTAAGTTTAAGGTTGATAATTGTAATTGAAAATGCAGCTTTTTAGTTGAAAATTTAACTATTTCGTTGAAATTTCGTCGTTTTGGTAAAAAAATAATCTTCTTCGCAGAAAATGCATTTATTTGTTTGAAAATTCAAATACTTTTTGAATATAAACTTTTTCGCTGAATATTAATATTTTCATCTTACAAATTAAAAATTTCAGTGTAAAAAGTTTGTGTTTTTTGTGAAAAATATAATTTTTTCATAAAAAAAGAAAATTGTTAAAAATTAATCTGTTCCTGTTGAGAATTTAACTATTTTGTTGAAAAATCGTATGTTTTTCACGAATTTAAGTACTTTTAATATTAAAAACAAATTTTTTCGGTTTGAAATATCAAATGATTTTTAAGTACGAATTTTTTAATTACAAATTAATATTTTTGGCTAAAAAATTGAGAGTTAAGAAAATTCGTCTCGTTTGGAAAAAATAGAACTTTTTTTTTGGTAAAAATGCAACTAGTTGAACATAATTCATTTTTGATTGGGTATGCAAATATGTTGTTGATAAAAAAAATTTGTTTTAGATGGGTTTACTTAACTATTTTTTATTTCAATTTCAATTTTATTTTGTTCAAATTATGAACGTTTAAACAGTTTTGTAAAAAAATTTTCTCTTTTGGAAAAAATGTAATTTTTCGTTAAAAATGTAACTGGTTGAAAATTCATGTTTTTTTTATTGAGGATTCAAATATGTTCTTGGTAAATTGTTTATTTTTGATAGGTTTAATTGTTTTTGATTTCAAATTGATTTTTTTTTAAATAAAAAATATCAACTTATACATTTTTTGTTGAGAATTCGTATTGTTTAAAACTTTTTTAAATATTTAGCATTTAAATTAAAAGTTTATCTCTTTAATTGAAAATGTAACTATTTCGTTGAAATTTCATCTTTTCGTAGAAAATTAAACTTCTGGGCAGAATAATCATCAATTTCGTTGAAAATAAAACTATTATTTTTGACACCTTAAAAAAATAAATAAACAAATACTTATTCCAAATTATAATTTTCTAAACGTTATTAAACGTTTTTATTTCTTTAATCGGAAAACTATAGGCGCACCTCGCGTGCGATTGATGATTCCAGGAAGATAAAATTCAAATTGCGGTTTAGTCTCCTTATATTTCGGAACTATTTGAAGTTTTCAATACTTGTAAAGTATTTTCGATTACAAATTACCAGTCATTAATTTTTGGAACCATTTAAAGTTTGTCAAATAGTATTTAAAATAATTTTATTTGGAACAGGTATACACAAAATAGAAGAATAGTAATAATTAAATCATGAATATTGATAAGTGGGTATTTCCAAGTTTCCAGTATAACTACGTTTTAGATTTGACGCCTAAAAATGCTATTTTTCACCCCAAACCATTATGAGGATCTCCAAATCAAATAACTCTCTATGTTAAGCGAGATTTATAATTTGAATAATTAATCTTATAATCGGAATTGAGATTTAAAATACTATTGAAAAAGTATTAAATTTATTTTGCAAATGAGTATAAGATAAGAACAAATTTAATTTAACAAACTAGATGCATTTTTAAACCAAAAAAAAAAATAGAACTTTCAACTACAAGAAAATTAATTTTTCACCTAAATGTTGGATTAACAACCGACATAAATCCTCAAACATGTCGATGATTTGCCAATCATGCATGTTGAATTATAAATAAAATAGTTGAATTTTAAAACAAAAAAGATTTTTTAAACCAAAAAGGAATAGTCAAAATTTTCGGTTTATAAAATTAATTTTTAAAAAATAGAATTTTTAAACTGTTAAATTACCTTTCTAAAAATGGAATAGTAAAATTTTTAAGGAAATAAATAAACCTTCAAAAAAATTGAATTGTGAACAAAGTAGTTAAATTTTACATAAAAATTACTTTGAAAAAATAGTTACATTTTGAACAAAACAATTAAATTTAATTGAAAATTTTTATTATTTTATTGAAAATGCAACTATTTTGTTGAAAATTAATCTTTTTTTTAGAGATTCCGCTACTTGGTTGAAAGTTGAACTGCTATGTTAAAAATGATTTTTTTTGCAGATTTATCTCCTTGGTTGAAAATCATCCTATTATATTTGTAGGAAGTTAATTTTTTAGGATAAAAAATAATCTTTCGGGTTGACCCCTTTGGGGAAAATTAATTTTTTTATATTTATCATTTTTGTTAAAAATGTCTCTGGTTCAAAATTGAACTATTTTTTCCAAAATTCGATTTTTTTGTAGAGAAAAACTATTTCATTTTTGGTTGCAACTTTATATTTTTTATTAGAAATTTATCTTTTCTAGCTAGAAATTGATGTATTTTATTAAAAATAAGTTCTTGTTACAAATAAGTCCTTTTTGGTAGGAAATTAATCTTCTACTTCAAAATGGATAATTTTTAATTAAAAATGCAATTGCTTGTATCTAAATAAGTCATAATTTGTTAAGGATTCAACGATTTGTTAAAAAATTAAATCATTCAATTAAAATTAAATTTTTTAGTAGGAAATTAAAATATTTTTATGAAACTTTACGGTAGAAAAATAAATTTTTTGTTAAAAATAATTATTTGTAGGCTTGAAATCTCAATCTTTTTCTAGATAATTCAACTTTATGTCTTTAAAACTTGAAAATTCGTGTTTTTAATAAAACGTTAATTTTCTTAGCATAAAAATTGATCCTATCTTGTAAAGATATTTGTTAAAAAATAAATAACTATTGTTAAAAATGTTAATATTTTGATAAAAATTTCCTTCTTTTTTTGTTTGTTTAAGAATTGCTTTTTCTAAATAATAATATATTTTCTTCTAAATTAATCTTCTTGGAAAAACTAATCTTTTTGGTTAAAAGTTAATTCATTTTGGTTTAAAATGCAACTGTTGGGGTCTAAATTAATCTGACTTGGTTGTGAATTCAAAACTTTGGTTAAAAATTAAACTATTCTGTTGAAAATAAACTTTTTTGTTAAAGATTTATATTGTTGGTTGAAATTTAACTATTTGGTTTAAAATTGAAGTATTTTCATTAATATTTAACCACTTCGTTGAAACCATTTTTTTATTCAAAAATTCGACTATTCGACTATTCCTTGGTCGAAAATTTACCTATTTCATTTTTAGAAAAATGAACTTTTGGGTTAATTCGTTACTTTAAGATTTATCAGTTAAGTTGCTGATTAATTTTTTTAGTTGAAAATATAGCTGGTTTGTTGAACATTGGTTCTTTTTTATGCTTAAAAATTAATTTTTCAAAAAAACAATATAACTATTCAATTTTTTGTTAAAAATTAATTTATTTTTTTTATTTTTTTTATTTTTTTGCATTTTAAACTAAAATTTTTCCCTTGGGTAAAATATGGTTCTAATTAATCGAATAAAATTATTTCGCCAGAAACGCACCGCGTGTCTCATTTGCGGTAAGGGACGTGCAATACGTGCATAAATCGCAAACATAAATCTTATCCGTGACACGTGACATTCTGAATATTCTGAAAATAGTTACCAATATATATTGAGTATTTTGCGGTTAATGTACCTTATAGATGTATGCAACGATTTTTTTATCTGCGTTCTTGTTATTTTTTATTTCATTATTATTTTTTGTATTATTATATTTTTATATTATATTATTATTTTTATTTAGTTTATTTTATTGCGTAATCATTTTTGTTTTCCGCGTGATTTGCCAGTAGAGAGGTACTGTTAGAAAAGTATTTTTCCTGAATAAATTTTTGAGGGGCCTGAATATTTTTTATAATTTTTTATTCATTTTTAAAAATAAAAAATTAGGGCGATTGTGAAATCTCGAGAAAAAAATATTCCTACACTTTAAAATTCTCGAAAAAGAAAATATTCGAAATTATAAAATTTCCGATAAGACTTTCAACTAGGAAAATTCCCAAATAATAAAATTTTTGGAAGAAAATTGTCGAATTATAAAATTTCCGATATTGAAAAATTTCCAACTAGAAAATTATCTAATTTTAGCAATTAGAAAATCTTTCTTAATAAATCATGTTTATTTGTTAAAAATACATGAATGAAATATTTCGATGACGAAAATTTGGTTTATAGATTTTTAATGTATTATATTAAATTATTATTAGAATCTCGAATAATAATAGTTGAAGAACTAATTTTTAATACAAATTATTGTTATTTTAATTTAAACCAACATTTTACAAAATAAAATTAGCATTCAAAAACATTCAGCTTTGGTCAAAATATTTGATTGTTGTATTTGTAATAAGTAAATAATATTGAATTAAAAACTTTTTTTTCAATTGTTTAAATTTCTAAATTTTCTAGTACCTGGAATTTTACAGGATCAGATTATTTATAACTTAGAAATTTTTCAAGTCTTTAATAATATAAACTATTCGTGAATTAAAGAAAAGTTAACTGATCGTGAAAGTTATTATTCGAAAATTTTGCAATTCGGGTATAAAACCTTTTGAAATTATTTTTTCCCAAGATTCTTGACAAAATTTTTAAATTAAGTCCTTATTGGTTTTTCATCACACTAAAAGTTGTACTACTGGAAAAAATCAATCTTACAGTATTTTAAATGTATTTTCGCAAAATATCAAAAGTATGAAACTTTTTTAAACCTTATTTTTTAAATTGAAATTGAATTGAACTACTTTGTTGAAAAATACTTTTCTTGTGGTTGAAGATTTCGTTCTTTATTTAAAAATGTAACTACTTAGTCGAAAATTGTTTTATTTTTGTTTGAAAGTTAATTAATTTAACTAAAAATCTAACTGTTTTATTTTTAGTTAAGAATTTATATTTTCTAGTTCAAATTTTAAAATTGTGATTTAGACTCTATATCTTTTGTTGATAATTCATTTTTTTCATTGAAAATTAATCTTTTTGGTCGAATTTTTATCTCTTTCGTAAAAAATGTTTAAAATGTTAGAAATATATTTCCAAGTCTTTTTGGATTAAAAATTTTTTTATTTCGTATGAAAGTCATTTTCCTCTGTTGAAACTGAACTTTTTTCGGGAAAATTCAAATTTTTGAATTTTAAATTTAACTACCTTCGTAAAAATTCTTCTTTTTGGCTTAAAATTTTAACTGTTTGATTAAAAATATTTTGTTTCTTTAGTTCAAGTTTATTTTTTGGTTTGTTTTAAAATTCTACCAAATATAGCTCTTTTCCTTGAAAATTAAACTGTTTGGCTACAACTTGTTTTAATTCTGAAAAAGAAATTTGCCTTTAAAATTTGTTGTTGCAATATTATTATTGACGGCACTTCGCATTCAAAATAAAACTATTAGTATGTATCCAAAAATTGCAAATATAAAAGAATTATTGAATGTTTTTTACAACACTTTCTTTATTGCTTTTTACTAGTCTATAAAAAATGATGCAATCTTAATAAGCAACGGATTATTGTATCGCAAAATAGATTCTCTACAACTTGAACTCAACCCAGTTTTTTAAATATATAAATCATTATAATTTTTCCATCAAGTTATTAAAAAATGTCATTGATAATTAAATAAACACACACTCAAAAAAAGTTTTAAAAACATTAGTTGCCGACTTAAATTCATATACTTTTTTAAATTAACAATTTAATTAATTATTTTAAAAGGTCAACTGCGAAAAATATTGAGCTGTTCTTAGAAATTTTATTGCATTAACAGGAAATGGCGTTCGGTTGTATTACCGAGTTCAGAACGATGAAGAATGCACTTATTGCTTTTAAGTTAGGCATGATTCACAAGTTTAAAATATTCAGAGGAGGGAGGGCGATGCTAATTTTTCTTGCTAGTAGAAAAAAATTGCTTGTTTGGTTTCGCTTCTATGAATTTTAATTTTAGGAAAACTCAACTCTGAAGAGTAGAAAATAATAAATCCAAGAATATTAATAAATTTTTAATAAGATATTGCTATTGGCCTTTTTCAATAAAATTGATATCTATGGATCTTACGGTTGAAATTAATTTTCGATTTTAACTTTTGCCGGTTACTGGTCTAATAATAAAAAGTTAAAAATATTAAAAAATTTACCTCAGTCCGGATTTGAACCGGGAAAGCCACTATTCATGGATGGAGCCTTAACTCAGTTCGCCACCACGCACCACCCATGAATGATGACGTCTCTGGTTCAAATCCGGGCTGACGTAAATTTTTTTGTTTCCCTAAAAGTTATTGGACTATTAATCGAAAACATGGATTATTACAAAATTAATTAATTCACCCTGTTCGACAAAATAACACCAATACTTTTAAATTGAAATTGGAATTTTTTTTAAGAGACAATTAAATTACTTGATGCAACAAATGTCCTTATCAGATGAAGTAAGAGCGAACAAAGAGTGCCGAAAGTGCAGTTATATAAGATTGATAATGATTGACTCAACGATTTTTACGTGAAAGTTGTTTCGTATTTCGCAAGCTGAAAGATATCCGTAATTAGTTTAAAGTATTCTATTTTAATTCTAATTAAAAAAAATTTCAAATTGTGCGTGCAAAATATTAGATATAAATTTAGAAAATAAGTTAACTTTTGGATACGGATTAAGTTAAATTAACTTTAAAGTAATTATCAACAAGTTATCGTACATAGAAATGTGAATAAATCACTACTTTCATACTATCGAATTAAATTTTTTCAAATAACCCATTTATAATGGGAAATTCCTTCTTAAGCTGAACCTGCTATCAGGAATATATTATTATAGCAATTACTCCTTGACTGTCGAGTTTAACAGAAAATTTTAAAAAAAATTTAGAGTGGATAAGCAACTTTTTCTTTAAATAATCTGAGGATTTGAAAGAACGTAACATAAGGGCATGTAGTTGTTTAAAAAATATTATTAAAAAAAAACAATCCATTTTATAACTTTCCCAAATAAAAAATGAAATATTTAAACTTTCAATTAAGGAAATTAATTTTCAAACAAAAAAAAGGAATGAATTTTCAACAAACTAGTTTAATTTTCCACCATAGAGATGTATTTCCTAATAAAATTATTAATCCTCAAACAAAAGATGAATTCTTAACAAATTATTTTATATCTCAAACAAGTCCTTGCATTTAAAACCAAAAAATGGTTATTCATAGTTTCATTAGCAAGAAATAGTATTAGTGACAACCAGTTTAATTTTTCTCTTAAGTATTAAGAGTTTATTTAACAAATAATAAATTATCAACGAAACATGTCATGGTTGATAATTCAAATCAAAAATAATTTAGTTTCAAATTCTTAATCAAATAGCTACATTTTCAAATAAAAAGATTAATTTTTCACCAACAAAGACAAAGTTTTAATTGTGACGATGGATAATTAAATTTAAAAAAAATTTCAACAAAAGATTGAAACTTTTCACCAAGTAATTGAAGTTTCAAACAAAAATATAATTTTTTATTCTAGAATAATCACTTTCTACGAATAAAAACATTTTTCAACAAAACATTTGAATTTTTAACAAAATATATGTAATTTCAATTAAATTTTTTAATTTTTAACCAGTAGAGGACAATTTGCAACAAAAAAGGGACTATTTCGTTTTAATTTATAAAAACGAATTTTTCGCAAACCAAAAAGAATTAATTATAAAACAAAAAATTGAATTTTTAACATCAAGATTAATTTTCAAGTCTAATAAGAAAATGTTGAACAATAAAAAAAAATTCGTTAAAATAGTTCAACTTTTAACCAATAGTAAAATTTCAAGCATCAATTTTCAATTTAAAAAATTATTTTTGAACAAAGAAAAATGAAATTCGAAAGAATTACTGAAATTTTCAACCAAATAGTTCATTTCTTATTTAGAAAAGAATAACAAACAATAACAAAAAACGCATTTTCAACAATATAGTTCAATTTCCAATTAAGCAGTTAATTTTCTGACGAGAAAATTAATTCTAAACGAAGTAGTTCCACCATCAATCCAAAAGTAATAATTTCAACCGAAAATAAAATGTTTAGGAAAGAAGTTCAACTTGCAATGAAAAAAAGAAGGATTTTCTTCAAAAAAGATCAATTTTTAACCATGAAAGACAAATTTGCAACTAAGTGTTAGGACTTTTAATTAAAAAGTCAAATTTTTATTTAAATATATTAAGCTTTAACAAAACCTAATGAATTAAAAAAATTAAGTTTGATTTTCAACCAAATGGATTATTTTTTAACCAACAAATAAATTTTTAGCGAAGTATTCAAATAATAGTAAAATTTTCTTCAAAAAGAAAAAAAGATTTTTTAGCAAAAAAGTTAAAATTACTACCAAAAAAGGCGAATTTTTAATTAAAAAAGATAAATTTTGAACTAAAAATGGAATATTTCAATTTTCAATTAACAAACTCTTTTTTTAAATATAAAAAATTTTTTTTAATAAAATAGTCAAACTGTCACTCAGAAGATGAATATTCAACTAAAAGGATGAATCTTCAACCAAAAAATCCATTTTTTACACAGTAGTTGAACTTTTTACCATAAAATATTAACTACTCACCAAGAAGATTAATTTTTTATCTGAAAAAATTAATCCATAAGAAAACCTTAGGGATTTTCAAAAATTAAAATAAATTTTCAAAAATATAGTTCAATTTTCAACTAAACGGTTCATTTATTAACCAAAACAGAATTTTCAACAAATTAGTATAACCTTAAAATAATAATAAATTTTTTTTTTTAATTGGTTTTTTATTAGAAAAGTTCTACTTTCGACCAAAAAGACGAATTATCTACCTAAAAATACTAATTTTTAACAAGAAATATAATTGTTTCATTTTCAATTGAGAAAACTAATTTTTCAAACAAAAAACAGGTTTTGAACAAAATAGTTAAGTTTTCACTAGAAAGATGATTTTTTAATTAAAATGATGAATCTTCGACCAAAAAAAATCAATTTTTTACAAAGTAGTTAAACTGTTAACAAAAAATATTAATTACCAACCAAGAAGATTAATTTTTATCAGAAAATATTAATCCCTCAGCAAACTTAAGGAATTTTCAAACATTGAGTTAATATTCAAAAAATAGTTCAATTTTTAACGCAACTGTTCATTTATTAATAAAAAAAGAATTTTTAAAAAATAAGTACAATCTTCAAATGATAGTAACATTTTCTTAGAAAAAAAGGATTTTTTAACAAAAAAATTCTACTTTTGACCAAAAAGACGAATTATCTACCTGAAAATACTAATTTTGAACCAAAAATATAATAGTTTAATTTTTAATTAACAAAAGAAAATGATTTTCGAACAAAATAGTTAAAATTTTATCAAATAGAGGATTTTTCAACTAAAATAATTAATCTTCAACCAAAAAAGTAAATTTAACAAAAAGTAGTTCGACGTTTAACCAAAAAGTTGAAGTTATAATAAAAGAATATAAATTTTCCATCAAGAAGATAATTTAAAAAATTAAATTTTCGTTTAAAGATATTAACTCTTAACAAAACCTAACGAATTTTCATACTTAGTTTAATTTCCAACCAAACGGTTAATTTAATGAAAAAAAAGAATTTTCAACAAAGTCGTTCAACCTTTAAGTAATATTTAATTTTTCTTCGAAACAAAAGAATTTTTTAACGAAAAAAGTCAACTCTTGACCAAAAAAGACAAATTTTAAATAAAAAATAGTAATTTTGAATAAAAAATGTATTAGTTCAGTTTCCCATTGAAAAAAATGAACTAAAATGAAGAACCTACACAAAAATTAATTTTGTAACAAAGCATTTCAACTTTCAATCAAAACGGAAGAATGTTTCTAAAGAATCTAATATTTTATTTATAAAACTCTACTTTTGTGTATAATTCGTCATATCAAATTAAAAAAATTGAAATTTAAAAGAAAATTCTTTTTTTAATTGAAAAAAATTTTAAAAATTTAAATTTTCATGATTAAAAATCTGAATAAAGAAACATAGGGGTTTAAAGAACAGCATCAAGCTTTACGGTTACGCACCTCAACGGTGTACTGAAAACGAGAGTAAACGCCTGTACTCTTTTAAGACTGTGTATCTGTCTCGGCTCTCGAGGAAAGTGTAACAGCCGGGATTGTGTCAGAGAGGAACGAAATGAAAGTGATCGAAATCGCTGGTGTGGATCGAGCATGAT
>NC_046664.1:15372977-15379990 GCF_010883055.1 Belonocnema kinseyi | reverse complement strand
GAGGAGAAAGAAGTCAAGGAAAGAAGTGGTTGCGAGGGGTGAAGAAAGAGGAGGGGAAGTAGGGGAGGGGTAAATTTGCGGAGTGTAGGAGCTAGAGTATGAAAGGGGGAAGTTTAAACGAGTTATTTACGGCGTAATATTAAGAAAAAATATAAAATTTAAAACAAATGTGAAACACAGTTTTTAATGTTTAAAACAAATTGCATAAACAAATATGCATATTCACAAATCACTTTTAGGTCAATTTGAGATAGTTTCCGTGAAAGCAGAATCTATTACTTCATGTAAGCATAGTGCATTTGTTTATAAAATTTTGTTGATAACATTAACAAATATATTGAAAGGGGAAGTTTTTCTGACGGAAAAATACTGTTAAATCAATTTGAAGTCATATTATTTAAAGCAGAATGTGTTTCTGAATTTCACATTTGTTTATATAATTTTTTTATAACAGTAAAACCTGTTTTCATAAAAAATATTTTTTTCTGCACCAATAACGGTATTTATTAAAGTAGATTTTTGAAAAAAAATTTGAAAAGTGGAAACAAGAGTTTAGAAATTTGTTTATACATTTATATATATATATAGATAGATATTCATTTTCCTGTAAAATATGATTCTACTTTTTCGTAATTGTTTCTCCACCGAGGTCCTCAATTTTTAAAATATTTTCTTTGATCGAAAATAATTTTTACACCATTGCTTTTTATTTAAAAAAGAAGTGAATAGAGCCCAGGGTCTTTTATTGTCTAAAATTGGTATCATTATATTTTGCGCTAAAACCTACTGTATGAGATGAAAATGTTTTGCGTCAATGTTTAAGAAAAAAGTGGAAAATATTCTTGAAAAACATTGTCCTTTGTCCAGATTATAAATAATAATAGTGCATTATGTATAACTAGCGTGACAGTGACATTTGTAAAAATGTGCACTTGATGCAGTCGGGCTTGATTTGCTATCGTATATAATAATCAGAAACGCAAGAGTGCCTGTCCTGAATATAAAGAACTTCATTTCTTGAATGAAGCAATATCATTAATCCTGACTAAAAGCTTATCCGATTTAAGTCTCCAGCATTTTTCACAACTTTTTTTTTTATATTTATATGTTACTAAGCTCTTAATTTACGTAGGGATTTTAAAAGTTGCTACATAAGATGAAAGCAATTTCATTAAGAAATAAAAAAAGGGAAAAATCATAAATCCAAAGTCGTAAAGCTCAAAATCATAAAACCAAAATTATCGGGACCAAACAGAACAAATGAAAGGAAATCAATTTAAAAAAAAAAATCCAATTGAAAATACTTAACAGGTACCATATTAAATTAGGTAATAGTAGGAAATTCACAAAAATAAAATATTTTTAACGATTAAAATCAAGATGTAAAAGGAAGCTTTTAACAAGGACTAAATACGTGTTGAGTATGTTTTTATCTCTCGTTTAAAAATTTTTTCTCATGCGTTGGTGTGACAGATTTCCTCGTTTTCAGAATAATTAAGAAGGGTCCACGTAATAAATCTACGTTATCCTCATTGTCGCCATTAATAATGAAATAAGCAAAAGATCTCGGCAAAATAAACATCGAAAGCCAGAAGAGAAAGGCGTAACTACAATTTCATATAAAGACTGACACTATTTGAATAAGCATCCCGCCCATAACTTTACATCATGGAAACAATAATCAAATCCCGATTACGTTATGTTTCTGCATAATTTCCATAAATTAGTATTTTCATCTACTTCTTCTTTCAGAATCTCATTATAGGCAAAATTTAAAGAAATAATATTTTAAAGCAAATAGAGACTTATCAGCAAGAAAATGGTGTTTTCAGATCACAATATACAATGTAGAAAATTATTTGTTCAGTTGCAACTTTCTCTTTCAAGTTTAACTTATTTTTATATCAGTTTATATCATTGTTTAAAAATTTATTTTATGAGAAAGTGAGGCTAAGTCGATAGTGTGGCTACGTCGATAGCAGGGCTAAGTCAATAGTGGGGCTGAGTCGATAGTGGGGCCATGTCGATAGTGGGGCTATGTCGATAATGGGACTAAGCAGACACTTAAAAAATTGTGTTATTCTTTTGTATATCGTCTACCATAATCAAGATTTATTCATCTTACGTGATAGAACATTTTGAACATGAACGTGTCCTTAAATTTGGATTTTTCGATTATACCTAATTTTTTTCATACAAATATGCAAAATAGACGCGTGTGGCTTAGTCGACACCGAGTTTGTCATGGTATCTACAAGATACAGACAGATTAGCAAATTATAGACAAAATTTAAAGCAATAATATTTCAAAGCAAATAGAGACTTATCAGCAAGAAAATGGTATTTTCAGATCATAATATGCAATGTAGGAAATTATTTGTTCAGTTACAACTTTCTTTTTTATTTTTACTTATTCTCATCACAGTGTATATCATTTTTATTAATCTAGTTTAGAGGAGAGTGGGACTAATTCGATAGTGGGGCTAAGTTGATAGTTGGGCTAAGTCGATAGTGGGGCTAAGTCGATAGTGGGGCTAAGCCGATGATAGGACTAACCTGATATTGGGGCTAAACAGACACTTTAAAAATGTGTTTTTCTTTTTTATATCCTCAACTATAATCAAGTTTTATTTTTCTTGCGTAAAAAAAGGCGGAACATGAATGTGTTGTTAAATTTTAGGTTGACCATGATTTTCAATGTTTTTTGGATACAAATATACAACATTGATACGTGACGCTTAGTCGACACCGATTAAGTCATTGTGTCTCCAGGACACAGGCAGATAGACAGACATACATACAGACAGGCACCTTAGTAAAAATCGTTTTTTTTTCGAACAATTCCAATTTTTTAAATGTCTCCTTTCCTTTCTTCAAACATTGTTAGGATGGCGATTCAGCCCGCAATTCTAAATTATCGGTTTTTCTCGGTCGGGTTCTCATTCTTTAACACAAAAAAGCGAAAAATTAAAAAAAAAAGAACTTCGAAACGAATACTTCAATTTTCCACTAAAAAATGTCAATTTTCAACAAAAACTAAAAAGTTATACTACTAGTTAAAATAATTGAATTTTAAGTTAAAAAATAAATTTTGAACTAAAATGATAAATATATAAATTAAATACTTAAATTTTCAACAATAAAGGTGAATTTTACAATAAAAAGTTTAATTTTCTGCTAAAAGCAATTTTCAATCAAAATGATGAATCTTTAATTGGCAATGTTGACTTTTAAGCCAAAAAAACGAGTTATTAACGAAAACAATAAATCTTCAACTGAAATACTTGAATTTCCAAACTAATCTAAATTAATTTTTATTGAAAAAAAGATAATCTGTCCACCAAAATTTAAATAAATAAATAAATATAATGTTAAAAAATTAATGTTCAGCCAAACAGATGAATTTTTAACTAAGTCTACGAAATATTTAATTACGACGATGAATATTCAATTAAAATAATTAAACTTCTGACCAAAATGGAGAATGTTTAACCAAGAAGGTTAATTTCTAACAAAAAAACGAATTTTCAACTGAAAAAGATCATCTTTCAATCAAAAATGGAATAATTCAATTTAGAGTCAAAAGATAAATGTTTAACAAAGAAAACTAACCAATAAAGCTGTTAAGTTTTCTGAAAAAAATTCCTTTTCTCCCAAAGAAAAAATTATTTTAACAAAAGAGTTCAAGTTTTAACCAAGGATTTTTATATCCAATCTAAAAAATGAAATTTGAACTAAACTGATAAATATTTTACTTGAATTTTAAACCGATAAGAATTATTTTAAAAAAAGATTAACTTTAAAAGAAAAGGATCATTTTCAATATTCGAGTGCAATAAGTTTAACTTTCAGTTAAACAAAATAACTCAACGAAGAATATTTATTTCTACCATACAATACGAATTTTGAACTAAATAACAAATTTGTATAATTTAACATTTTTAATAATTTTTAACGAGAGTTTAACTTTTAACGAAGTAATTTTATTTCTAACCTAAAAGATGAATTTTCAAATAAAATGATAAATATTTAACTCAAATACTTAAATTATCAACTTTTATTCAAAAAAGAAGCATTTTTAATTTAAGATCGAACAGAAGTTTTTTTTAAATTTGTTACGCTGAAAAAGCATGAACAAGATTTAAAATTAAAAAACAGACTTCCGAAATATCTTACTTTTTGGTTCATCAGAGATCAAAATAAAAATTTAAAAAAGCAGGAGAAAATACATTTTCAATAAAAAATACAATAGTTCAATTTTCACCTAAAAATCTGATTCTTTATAAAAAAAATGTATTTTTAGCAAAATAGTTCGATTTTCTACTGGAAGAATTAAATTTTTAGATAGAACAATTTATTTTGGAAAAATTAGTTCCATTTTCAAGCAAAGATGAATTTTGAATTAAAATGATGAATTTGCAACAAAAAATATTTTTTAATCATTGAGTTTAATCTTTAACTTTTTTAAAGCTTTTTTTAAACACTGTAGAAAAATTTGAAATTAAATTATTTTCACTAAATTTAAATTTAAATTAACTTTAAATAACTTTAACTTTTAAATTAACTTTAAATTAAGATTTTTGGTTGAAAATTTGACTAGTTTTGTTGAAAATTGTTTCTTTTTCTTTTCTTTTTTTGGTTGGGAATTAATTTTTGTAACGAAAAATGTATTTTATATTGAAAATCATTTTCTTGATCCAACCATACCCAATAGGTTTTCAAACAAATTATTTTATAAAACAAAAAGCGACTTTCAACAAAATATTCAATTGTGGCCCACTTTACCCTATTCGATTATTATTTAGTAACAGCATTAGATATTTAAAAATAAATAATAAAAAACCTAGTATGAAGAAAATTATAATAAGAAATTATTTATTATTAATCATATTTTAAATTATTTAACAGGTTTTCAACATGTTTCCACTTAGTAAAATATATTTGAAAAAATTCTTACTTTCTTAATTTTCATATTTAATTGTTTGAACTGTTTCTAGAACTATTGATATAGTCACTTAATGGAAAATTGTAAGAAGTAATATTTTCCAAATGTTCAAATAAAAATTGTTTTTATTTCAAAAACTTACATGTACAATTTATAATTAAAATTTATTTTTTTATTTAAAAAGCTGGAAATGAGCTAACATTTTAATAAATTAAATTGATAATTCGTCACTTAGAAATATTTAAATTTTAAAGATTTAATATTATTATTAAAAAAAGAATTGAAAATATTTAATAAGACAAATTTTGATTGCATATTATTTGATTTGAAACATATTCCAAATGCAATTTTTTTTGCTCTTATTGTTTTAAAAACGATGTTAAAATATTATGATTAATGTTTTTCATATGCACCTATTTAAACAAAATAATTCTACGTTCAGAGAGCGGAAATTTAATTTTACTAACCCTCAAATTGACCTCGAATAAAATCTCCAATTGAGCAATAGGAAGTAGTAAATATACGTGTACATTAAAAATATAAACAACCTAAAAATTCATTAATAAACCAATTTTTAAATATTCGGGGTTTCAAAATTTTTGAAACAATGATTCTTCATTAATAGTTTTTAATTAAAAGCGTTTAATTGAAGGGTGACCAAAAATATAAATTTTGATTAAACAAGAATAAATTTTATCACAAATAGACTTATTAATTTTTTTACAATCTTGATGAAATTTAACAAAATAAACAAATTGCATACTAAAACTTGAATTTTCAACTTATACAGGTAATATTTTCAACCAAAAAAATATAATTGTTACAATTTCAGATAAAAATAAATCTGTAACAAAAAAAACTAAATTCCAATATAATATTTAATTTTTTAAAGAAAAAGAGTTTATTCCTTAAACAAATATTTTATATTGCTACCAAAGTAGTTTATTTTTAAACTAAATATAGGAATTTCCAACAACAGAATTTGTTCTCAACCAAAAAGTTTAATTTTTTGCCTAATTGTTGAAATTTTAAATTTAATAGACGAATTTTCTACAAAAAAGGTTAATTCCCAACCAACAATTCGAAGTTTTATAAAAAAAAAACATTTTCAACAAAATAGTTGCATTTTTAACAAAAAAATCATTTCTTTTTTAATCAAATAGTTGAAATTGTTTTCACACGAGATGAATTCCGAAGACAAAATATAATAGTAGACTTAAACAGAAAATTTTCAACGAAAAGAAGTTTGATTTTCTTATTGGGTTCTATAAATTCAGTTCGAATTTAATGAGGAAAAAAGCGACAAAAAGGGAAAGTTTCCTGAAGTCAAGAAAAAGAAAGAATTTTTTTGCAAAAGGGAAAAAAGGTTTATTCATAAGAAAATAATTTGGAATGTAAAATATTCTTAATTTAACGTTTGGGAAACAAGAAATTGGAATTTACAAGAAAAACCTTATCTTTTTCTTATAAATTCCAATTTAATTAAAAGTATTCTTATACTAGTATCAAATACTTTTAACAGTTAATTTATTCATCAATTACTTAAGTCAATTAATTAATTAAATTTATTTACTTTTCTTTTTATTTCCGGTCATATAAAATTACATTCATATAATGTATTTAAAAGCAGGAGGGGAGCCAACTTCAGTGTCACATGAAATTTGGGGGGGGGGGTCATCAAAATATAACAGATTATCACTATAAGGAGTTAGTCAAAAATCACTAAAAAAAGTTATTAAAATTAAATCAAGATTAATTAATAAATAAATAATAACTTGAATTAGTTATAATGATTATTAATAAGTTTCGTTAATAACATTTTTATAATAATTACATAAATTATATAATTAAAAATAAAATTGATTAAGTTCTAATTTTTTTTTAATCAAAGTGATTCCCGTACTTCCATTCTAATGTCATTTAATTTCAGAAAAAATGGATAAAAGAAATTAATTGGATTAAGAATGAATTTCTAACAGCTGTGCATGAAGAAAGTGAGTTTGAAAAGTGTGTAAACTTTTTTTTAATGCTAATAACTAATAACTCTCGCGGGTTTTAATAACTGTAG
>NC_046664.1:15356494-15372877 GCF_010883055.1 Belonocnema kinseyi | reverse complement strand
CCCCTCCATCCACTGTCCCTCTTCACACTTTCCCTTTTCCTGCTTCCATTATCCAGTCATCACTTCCCCTCTCCTACTCACACGCCCTACCCTACTAGCTCTCCCTGCACTTCCCTCACTAGTCCCATCACATTCAATCATTTCCCTTAATTCCCCTTCCTAATTTATAATTAACTCCTTCCACTTCCTTCCCTTCATTTCCTCTCTATTACTCAACTTCTCCCTCACCTCATTTCCCCTACTTTCCCTCGCAATATTTACCAATAAATCCTTTCTTCTCATTTCCCATAATTTCCCTCCCTCACTGTTTTTACCGCCATACTTATTTTCCTCAATATTCCTAAGATCCCACCTCTCGTATCCCATTATTTCCCCTAAACATTCTTTCAAATTTTCTTCAATTTTCGATGTCAAAAGCTATTAAAAAACAAAATATTATTTTTTAAAGTTGAGTGAGTTTCTTAAAAGGTGAATTCTTAATTGTTTGTCACTTTCTCGGAAGGGTGAAGCTGTTGCTAATTAACACTTTTGTACATTCGAGAGAGTTTCCTTCCGTCTTCCGGCTGCTGTCAGTCCCTTCTTTCCACTTATAAATTGCTCTCTCTCTCTCGCTTGCTCAGTTTCTCTTATATGATCTGAGAGTGTCACTTCTTCACTCAGTTTTCCATGACAATTAGGATGCTTAAAAGAACATCAACATTTAAAACATAGCCTCGTTATACTATCGGGGATCAAGGAGTACATAGAAAGTATACGAGGCGGAAGGGGAGGGGGCACAGTTCAATTTTCATTTATTCTAGAATTCCCATATTCCTTTTTCAAATAACATGTTCGTTACGAAACATTGCTCCGACCCAGGTCTCTGACCAATCTCACTAGCAAGTACCCCAGGGGAAGAGCTTCACAAAATGATCTAGGAATGTTAAAAAACACCAAAGTTAAAAAAATAGCCTGTCGGGGTTTAAAGGAGTGCATAGAAAATGTACGAGATGGTAGAGTGATTAGGGGGGAGGGGGTTTTTTATTGTGCTAAAATTCTTGTTTTGTTTATTGAAATAAGAGGTTTGTTATGCAAAATTGCTATGACCCATGTCGCTGATCAATCTCTCTAGCAAGCACCCTAGGTAGAGAATTTCACAAAGTCACCTAGAATGGTTAAAAAAACATCATTATTTTGATGTTAAATTCTAATGTTTTTTATTTAAAATAAAAATGTTTTCCTTATGAATCAACTATTACATACAAAAATACATACAAAAATACATATACATATGCAAAATACATATAAAAAAATACATACAAAAATTGAAATCTGGTTATTAAAATTTTTACTACTTTGTTGGAAAGTGAACTGCTTTGTTAGAAATTCATTTATTTTATTGTTGAAGATTCATCATCTTAGAAAGTTCTTTTTTTGTTGGAAAATTATTTTCTTCATCGAGAATTTAAATATTATATTTTTGGTTAAACAATTGACCTTTTCTAATTGAAAATTCGTATTTTTTCGTGAAAAATAATCTTCTTGGTTAAAAATTACTGCAAATTTCTCTTTTTTAATTAAAAATCCAACTTTTTTTGAAAATTTTACTAACTATTTGAAAGTAGAACTACATTGTGAAAAATTATTTTTTTTTTAGGTAAAGATGCATAATTTTATGGAAATCGTTTTTTTGTTAAAAATGAATTTTTATAATTGAAAAATTAACTTTTTGTTTGAAAATTGAACTGCTTTGTTTTTTTTCTTTTCATTAATGATTCCATGATTAAGTTGAAAATTCACTTATTTGGTTACAAAATTAACACATTTTTAAACAAATTTTTCTTTCTCTGGACGTCTTGCAAAATTAAATTCATAAGATTTATTCATAATTCATTTCCTTTTTTGAAAAACGAGATATTTTGTTAAAATTTTCCTTTTTCATTGACTGAAAATTAATTTTCTTTTATCAACATTTTAATACTCCAGTTAAAACTTAAAATATTGTGTTGAAATTTTTGTTCTTAAACACTTTTATCAAAATTTTGATTTGAAATTGAACTATTTCAGTTAAAGATACATCATTTGAGTCAAAATATCATATTTTTTAATTAAAAATGTAACTATTTTTTTTTAAATTACTTTTTTTTTAAACGTTATTGAACTACTACTCAATTTTTGGTTGAAAATTTATCAGTTTGGTTACAAATAAATTTTTTTCACTAAATATATATCTGATTTATTATTTATTGGAAATTGATCTTCTTTAATTTTTCCTTTTGATGTAAAATTCTGTTAAACAAAACAAGAATCCAACGATCAAATTTGGACCATAAACGTAAACCAAAAAAAACCCTATTGTAATCTGAAAAAAAAACAAAAAACAAAAAAAAATATACAATAAAATTTTCGGAAAAAAATAAAAAAGAGGAAAGAATTTTTCCTTCCTCTTTTTTATTTTTTTCCGAAAATTTTATTTTATTTTATATATTTTTTTGTTGTCTTTTTTTTCAGATTAAATAGGGTTTTTTTTTGGGTTTCGTTTATGGTTAAAATTTGGTCGTTGGATTCTTGTTTTGTTTAACAGGATTTTGCACCAATTTGATTATTGGACGTTAAATGGGATTTTTAATTTGGATTTTGGTCTAATTTAAATTTCGTAAATTTTTCCTTTTGTTCCTTGTTATTTGTAAATTCAAGTATTTCGTTGAAAAATCATATATTTATTGAAGAATCGGCTTTTTCGTAGAAAATCCGTTCGATTTTTGTTTGGAAATTAATTTTTTTTTTAAATCGGAAATTAACTTATTCTATATTTGCTTAATGATCCATCTTTTTGGTTAAAATTTAAGTAATTCATTGAAATACTCATCATTTGAGTTAAAAATTCATCTTTTTGATAAAAAACGAAACTACTTGGTTGAAAGTTAAATTCAGTTGTTTAAATTTTTTTATTCTTTTCAGTTAAAAATCTGAAATTTTGTTTTTTAATATTTGCAATTAAAAATATTACATACTTGAGTCAAAAATACCCACCACATAACATACCGTAACGAAAAAAGACCCCCCCCCCCCTTTTTTTTTATATGTCAGGTCATATGTGATTGCTTCCTTATTTCGAACTTAGGTTCGAATCCCAGCGGAGCTAGAGATATTTTTTTAACAACTTATAAAATTCATAATCAACCTTTAAAAAATATTTTTTTTGGATCATGTAGAGAAAAAGCATTAACAACAAATTATTTTAAAATAGCCACTTTTAATAGATATTTTTTAGATTTGATGCCTTATGAACCAACGTACTGACAAACCTTCAGACATTTTTGCGTTTCATCGGCATTACTTTCGGCTTGGTCTTTACTCCTTTTTTCCTTTCAATTGGAGTCAAACTTTTATTCGATGCTGGCACTTTCACGCAAGGAGAAAACTTACCTTTCGATAAGTATTCACGACGAATAGTTCGTGTGTTAAGTAGGCCGACATTCGTTTTCTCGATTCAGATCATCCAATTTTCCAGAGCCATGTGTTAGATTTAGATTAGGCCAGATTGGTCAAGAGATTGGTGGGAGAATGATATCTAGGGATCTAATTCTTTGGACGTAAGTTAGAAAGAGGTCAATTTTTTCCTCGAGAATTATTTCATTTTTCTATATATAGGCTGGAAAAATTAAGAAAGTTAACAATATACGATTTTATATATTTTTATTTTATGGTTTTTACCAGATAAAATGTATTAAATCACTTGGGAAAAAATATCGGCAATCTGTGAGACGTAGGTTCGAATCCCTGGGGAGCCAGTGAGCAATTTTTTTGACAATTTAGAAATAAAAATCTATGTTTCAAGAAAATTGATTTTAGACCAGTAGACAAAAAACAGTGACCATGAAAACATTTAAAATACGATTTTGTTTAAAGAAATAATTTTCCTAATTACATGGTTTAATTAAGTGTATTTTTTTTAAACCATGTGAGTCAATTATTTTTTCTTAACTCCGTATAAAAAAATGTGATTAATTATGAGTAAATGTCATCCTGAGAGATGTCCCTGAAAACTTTTTTTTTTAATTTTATGGCGTTATAGCTTTTGAAAGAAAGTTTTTTTCATTTCGAATTATAGTTACCTAATCACTTTTTTAATGTCTCTTAGATTTTATGTCGCCCGGTAACAAAAAGTTTTTTAAATTAATTTTGTGGCTTATGAACCTGATTTTTCTAACTCAATTGATAAATAATTGGAGAGTATTTAATAGATATCCGGTTTGTTATTGTTAATATTATTTTTTAATTTGGTTTATTTCATTGATAGATTATTCCAGGCGAAACATATTGTTTTAATCGATAAAGATGGTATTTTTTAAACTTTCAATCTGGTAGCATGAAAATATTTGCACCGAGTAAAGTTAAATTAAAAAATGAAAATAATTGATATTCCCGGGAAGACTGAAAAGTAATGTTGAAAAATAAAATTCCCGAATAAATATAAATATAAATATAAATAAAAATGTAAATACACGTGCACCTTAAACGAAAAAAAACTTTCTCCCTTAATCTTTTCCCAACACTAATACATTTTTCTGAAAAAACTTTGCAGAATTCAATTAAACACTAATTTATAATCTGAAAATTTTTTTTTTAAATATGAAAATAAGAAATTTGAACTTTGAGAGCATTTTTTGTAATTAAAAAAAATATTTTGCACATTTGTAAACAAAAATTGTCATCCATAAATATTTTAATTATTTATTTATATTCTTATTTGAATCATAATATAAAATTTAACTAAAATAAGTATTATTAGGATAATCTAGTTATTCTGTGTATTTAACAAAAATAAATAAATAAATTCTGCTCAATATTTGTTTACAAAAAATAATAGTCATTCAATGATAATTTTTGTGTTTTAAAATAAATCTAATAGTAAAATTGGCACGGAAAAAATTATCAAATAGGAATAAAATGTCTGTAATTATTTTAAAAAATTTTAATGCATTATATAAAAATAACATTAAACAGTATATAATTTAAAAATTTTGAACCCCGCTAAGCAGATTTATAATTGCCATTTTATCTGACAAAATATCGCAAATTGTTAATATTAAAATATTGTCTTTAAGTGTAAATTATAATTACCAAACAAGAGTTTACCTTATTTTTCAAATAATTGTTTTAAAATTTATTGTCATTATTAAGAATACAAAAAATGCTTTGTCTTTACTTGAAATACTTTTTTTTATTTAATTAAAAATCGAACAATTCGAAATTTTCGATTTTTAACTTCTAATGGTACAGTTTTCGATTCCGTAATTAAAAATTTGTAATTAAGAATAGTTACTAAAAAGTAACAGATGTTAACTAAATAGCCCCTATATGCCTACTTGGACATATGAAACTGATGAACGCTTCTCGTTCGATCTCTAAAGTTAAGCAGCGCTTGGCTCGGCTAAAACTCGGATGGGTGTTGTCTTCCTGAATTGAGTCTTTTTCTGTACTATAAAAATAATTCCACTATATTATGAACTAAATCTTCAATTTGAATCTGAGTTAGAATCATGAATTTTCTGAATAAAAAATAAATCATGTATGAGAGTATTTTTTTAATACTTTAGTTTAAAACCCTGAATTTTTAAAAGTATTGATCTAGTTTTTATTACTTTTCGTGTACCAAATTGGTAAATTTTAAGGTCTTCTGATTTTACATGTCAAATTAAACTGATTTTTTCAAGGCCTATAATTATTCATTTCTAAAGGCTTATAATTAAAAAATTTAAAAATTTGAACCCTTTAAATTTATATGGCTTCAATTTCAAAATTTTTTCACTATAAGATCATCGAAGTCAAAATTTTAAAAACATTGTAAGCAATCAAATTATACGATCAGAAAAATATTTGGTTGAATCAACAAAATTTTTTTGTTTCAACAATGCAAATATGGTTATTTATACCTAAACCAAAATTTGGGAGAATCTACCAAAAATTCTTGTCGAATCAACACCAATTTTGTTAATTTAACCAAAATTGTCATCAACATTAAAAAAACGACAAAATCATCTAATGTTGACATTTATTTTTAATTTTGAGGAAGTCATTTTTAATTGTTTTAATTTTGTATTCCAGTACAAATTATTCAATTTACAGAGTTTTAAAGACAATAACTTTTTAGAGCCTAAGTAAATTTACAATTGTATAGCCTAAAATGGCCCGAAATTAAAACTAAACAACAATTTTTGCAGAAGATTCTCTTCGTCTAAATTTTTTGATGACGAATTGGCTATAGAATCCCAAAATAAACCAATTCAATTACTTTTTCCTTCAGAAGGTTCGGCGCAAAAATGTTTGCCCTCATCAATGATTTACTTCTAAAATTTACATACATTCGCTATCCGTAACTTATGACTAGAAATTCTATCTGTTTGGTATGTGGAATCCTTTAGTTTACAATTTACATTTAGGATATTTAAAATTTCAAACTTTATTCTTCCTTGTTTCCTTGATATAATTTTTAAATTGAGGAAGCTTTTGCAGAAGCATTATTTATTAGACTTCCCTGATATAATTTAGAGATTAAATAAGTAACAAATCAAAAAAACATGATAAATCTAATTTTTGATGGTAAAATAAAATTATTTACGAATGGTTTTAGTACTTTCAGGACTCAAGGAATATGATAATTGATCTTCTTTCAGGACTCAAGGAATATGAACATGGATCCTTGCTTAAGAAGAAAATTCTATCCATAATTAAAATTTTGTTTTAAAATTTCTCAATCTTTCTTAATATTTAAACTAAATTTCTTAATTTTTGCACTAAAGGGTTTTTAAAAAAACAAAACATACATTTAAGTTAATTTGTTCAATACGAATCACAACCTCGCTTTGATAATCATCTTGAATTGATTTATCATCAGAGTTTCTGCAGGTTAGGAAATTGAAGAAAACCAGGGAATTTAAACATTCTCAGTCGTAAGAATTACATCTTTTTTGGTTTAAAATTACAACTTTTTGGTTGAAAATTATTTTATTTTATCTGAGGATTCAACTAATTGGGTAAAAATTCTTCCTTTTGTGCTCAGTTCAACTGTTTTTTGTTTGTAATTTAATTCTTGTTTGGATGAAATGTAACCCATTCAATTTTTTCTTAAAAATTGATCTTTTTATTTAAAATTCACATAGTGAATTGAAAATTCGTCGCATTATGTAAAAAATGAATCTTTTAGCAAAAAATTAATTCTATTTGTTTGAATTTTCAACTGCTTGGTTAAAAGTGGAAATCCTTCATTAAAATTGAATTTTTTGTTGCTGATGATTCATCAATTTAGTTTTAAACTATTTTTTTTCAAAATTAAACTAGTGTGTTAAAAACTTTAGTTTTGTTCACAATTAATTTATTTCAACTGAGAGTTTAAATACTTTAAGTTTGCCTAAGAATTAATCTTCTTTAGTTGAAAAATTAACTACTTGGTTGAATAATTCCTGTATTTTTTAAAAATTAATCTATTTTTGTAGAAATTGCATCTGTTTTAGTGAAAAATTAAAACTGTTTGGTTGAAAATTAATTTATTTTGGGTAATGAATAAACTAATTTGTTTAAAATTCTTCTTTTCTGGTTGAATTGAACTGTTTTTTTTAAATATTAAAATCTTTTTTTTTCTGAAATTTCAGCCATTATATTTTTCTTTGATTAAAAATTAATGTCTTTTTAACTGGAAATTTTATGTTCGGCTGAAAATTTATCTTTTTTAGTCGAAAAATTTCAACTATTAGGTAAAAAATGCCTAAATTTTCTTGAAAATTCTTTTTTTCTGGCAGAATATTAAACTTATTGGGGACTAATTCACCATTTTGGTTGAAAATTTATTTTCTTAGTTGAAAATTTAACTATTAGGTAAAAAATTCCTTCAAAATTTAGATATTTGATTAAAAATCATGTATTTTGTTACAAATTATTTTTTTTTAGAGAATTAATCTTCTGGGTTGAAAATTTAGATCTTAAGTTAGAAATTAATTTATTTCATTGGAAATTATCTTATTATCCAAAATTCACCTTTAAAAAATAACTATTTCTTTTTTGTCTAAAATTTAACTTTTAGGTTAAAAATATATTTCTTTGATCGAATATAAACTTTTTTTCGTCCAAAATTAATTTGATTCAGCATAAAAATGTAACAATTCCTTTTTTTGTCTAAAAATGAGCTTTTTTGATAAAGATTATTCTTCCTTATTAAAAATGCACCTGTCTTTCAGAATTGGACTATTTTGTTACAAATTTATTTCATTTATTTTTAAATTAATCTTTCTTTTATAAAAAATTTAATCTCCGTGGTTAGAAATTCGTCAGTTTGAATACAAATGAATTTATTTACTGAAAATTTGACCATTTTGTTGAAAATTAATTGATTCATTTAAATATTTCAGTTAAAGATTTATAATTTTATTTGAAAATGCATTACTTCATTTAAAATTTTTAAAAAATTGTTTAATTAGTTATTATAAGAAAAATTCAGCTGAAAATTCAACTATTTGCATTGCATAAATAATAATTACAAAAAAAAATAATAATAAATTTTTAACTGATAATTTAAATATTTAATTTTTGGTTGACGATTTACTTCTTTTGTTAAAAAAAATTTTTTTTTGGTAGAAATTAATCTTCTTGTTTTAAAATTTTTCACTTCGATTGAAATTTTTCAGATAAAAATTCAACTACTTGGTTAAAAATTTGTATTTAGTGCAAAATTCGACCATTTTGTTAAAAATTTACGTATGATTTGAAAGATTGTCTTTTTTGGTAGAAAACTAATCTTGTAAATTTAAAATTTAACTATTGCAGTTAAAGATTCATCATTTTAATTGGAAATTCATAATTTTTATTATTGTTCTTTTTCTGGTTCAATATTAATTATTTTATTTGAAAATTTGACTATTTTATTTTAGGTTTAACAATTTTTTTGTTTTGAAAATTAATTATTTTAACTGAAAATTTAATTATTTCAAAATCGGTTTTAAACTGATCTTTTTTAATTAGAAATTGAAATATCTATTGGAAAATCTATTGTTGATAATTCATGCATTTTTAAAAAAAATCGTCTGTTTTGTTAGTAAAATAATTTTCTTTTTTACAAATTTAATTATTTTTCAGGTTGAAAATGAAACTACTTGATTGAAAGTTCAACTCTTTTGATGTAAATTCATCTTTTAATATCAAATTCAACTATTGCAGTTGAAGATTCATCAGTTCAATTGAAAATTTATTATTACTTTTCATGATTTTTTTGTATGGGAAATAAATTATTTTAATCGAAAATTTTACTATTTCATCATTGTTTAAAAATTGATGTTTTTAGTTAAAAATGTAAGTATTTGCTTCAAAATTAACCTTTTTTAGTTGGAATTCAATTATTTGGTACTCAGTTTCATTTTACTTGAATATGCACTTTTTTAAGTCTAAGAAGATAAAATAAAAATTTGTTTAAATTATTATTATAGTTCATGAACTTTGGAGACAAACTCGACAAATAAATTTACATATTTCGAATCTTGAAATCATATTTAATAAGTAGAAGAATAATGAATCAGCAGACTGTAGGTTTTTAAAGAATGTGGCTGGTGGCATGAGATGACAAATATTTTGCATGAGATGAAAAATATTTTGAATGAGATGAAGAATATTTTGCATGAGACGAAGAATATTTTGCATGAGATGAAAAATATTTAGCATGAGAGGAAAAAAATTTGCATGAGATGAAAAAAAATTTGCATAAGACGAAAAAAATTTTGTATGAGATGAAAAATATTTTGAATGAGATGAAGAATATTTTGCATGAGATGAAGAATATTTTGCATGAGATGAAAAATATTTTTCATGAGATGAAAAAAAATTTTGCATGAGATGAAAAATATTTTGAATAAGATGAAGAATATTTTGCATGAGACGAAGAATATTTTGCATGAGATGAAAAATATTTAACATGAGATGAAAAATATTTTGCATGAGATGGAAAAAAATTTGCATGAGATGAACAAAATTTTGTATGAGATGAAAAATATTTTGAATGAGATGAAGAATATTTTGCATAAGATGAAGAATATTTTGCATGAGATGAAAAATATTTTGCATGAGATGACAAATATTTTGAATGAGTTCAGATTAATATTATATGGTACTTTCTCCATTCAATTTCGTGTCAATTACGATAAATTTTTTTTGGATTAATAATGAGACGATTATCTCATGTCTCGTATGTATCGGCGGCGACCCCTGCGATTGTAAACACCCACCCACAATCACGTGGAGCTCCACGTGAGCTAGCTCAATGCTACTATGGAAAGTAAGTTTTTTTGTTTTTCTCATGCGGGTAACCGTAAGCCTCCTATAGTGTCGCTGGCGAGTGTCTTATGGCAACTTTTAATCTAGGGCGTATCTTATTCACTTTCATGAACGAGAAACGAGCATTCGCTTCGGTTTTCGACGAACTTCCCAACAGGTGGGGAAAACTTATCTATGTATCAATTATAGGTTCTCCTAGGAATGCTAAGTACTTTTTTTCTTTCCTTTTTTTTTCTTTTGAAATCGTTCCTCTTGAGCGCATTCATCACAATCGAGCGTTCCAACTTTTATTTCGTAATATTCATTATCTTCGCGAAGTCGATTGATACAATTTTTTATTCCGAAGATTACAACAGGGATTTATGGCGAATTGTTGATAAACTTAATTTTTTATGTAACAGTTGAATTTGTTTATAAATGAGGAGTGAGTGAACAAAGCATGATCAGGATTTTTACAAAATTCCAATTTCGAAATTCGCGCACTTTTTTCTGACCAAGTTTGTAGTTTCCTGAAATGTTTTTAATTAGAAAAAAAATATTTGAACAAAGAGCGGATATTTAAAAATAAAAAAAGACAAATTTTTAACCAGAAATGCGAAAAATAAATTGGCAGTTAAGACAAATAATTTTGTATTGAGAAAAAATGAATTTTCAAACAAATATTTTAATTCTCTACTAAAGTTATGAATTTTGATCAAAATTAATTCGTTTGGAATGAAAATGTAATAGTTAAATTTTCAACAAAATTGTTAAACTTTCAGACTAAGAAATTAGATTTCAACTAAAGTGATAAATCTTTAAAAACGTGAATTTTCTAGTAAAAGAGATCAATTTTCAACAAAAAATAGTATACGTAGTTAAATTTTTAGAAGCATAAATAAATTTTCAACACATAATAATAAGGAAATTTAAAAAAATGTTTAGATTTGTAAAGAAAGAAATGGATTTTTAAAGAAGAAGATTAAATTTCTATCAAAAAGATAAATTTTCGACCAAAACTGAAATAGTTCAATTTTCAGGCAAAAAAATAAATTTTTAACAATCAAACGAAATTTTTTCAATCAAAATGATGAATTTTAAACAGTATTAACAAAACACATCAATTTTCAACTAAAATAGATAATTTTTCAACCCAAAGTAGAATAGTTAAATTTTTTCTTAAAATAATTAATTTTTAACTGAAGAAATTAATTTTCAGCAAAATAGACAATTCTGCAACTAAACAAATAAATCTTTTACTAAAATGATAATGTTTGAACTAATAAGATTGCTTTTCTGCGAAAAAAGGCAAATTTTGAAAAAAATAGATGAATTTTTACCTAAAACAGATAAATTTACAATTTAAAATAAAATTGTTAAATTTTTAGTCAAACAAAATAATTTTCAACTAAATAAAATTAATGTTGAACGAAACTGTTACATTTTAAAACAGATAGGTTAATTTTTAACCAAGAATTTCTTACAAAAAAAAGAGATATCTCAGATAAAAAATAAATAGTTATATTTTTATTTTAAAAAAAGTAAATTTTCTATAATATTAATTTCCTACCAAAGAAGATAAATTTTTAACCAAATATATGAATTTTCAAACAAATATTGAAATTTTTAAAGGAATTTTCAGCCTTATAGTTGCTTAAATTTAAAACTAAATGAATACATTTTTAACGAAAAAAGTGAATTAGTGACAAATAAGATAAATATTCTACTACAAAAGACAAATTTTCAACAAAATTCAGGATTTTTAACCAAATAATTGAATTTTCAAGTGAAAATTATAATTTTTAAATTAAGCATGAAATAGTTGAATTCTGAGTTTAAAAAATATTAATTTAAAAAAAACAGTTTTCCACAAAATAGTTCAATTTTGAACAAAAAAAGGTTTTTTGATTAAATTGATGAATAATCAACGGGGAAAAAAGAATTTTTCAACACAGTTCTTCTACTTTTAGCTCATTAATTGAATTTAAAAAAAAACTTTGAACAAAAAATTTAATAATTGATCTAACCGAAAAAGATTTCAATTATAAACCAAAAAACAGTTGAAATAAACCAAAAAAAAAAAGAATTTGTGAAGAATGTAGTTGAGTGTTCAGTCAAAATAGATTAATTTTCAAAAAAATACAGGAATTTTCAACGAGATAGTTAAATTTTCGAATGAAAAAGAAACATTTTTAGGGAAACTCGAAATAATTAAATTTCTAGTTAAAAAAGCAATTCACAAGGAAAAAAAGTTTTTTACAACAAAATAGTTTAATTTAAAAAAATATGTTTTTCCAACTAAACTGAGAAATCGCTAGAACAAGAAAACAAAAAAATTTTATAAAGTATAGGAATTTAAAATAAAAAAAGAAATTCCCAGCTAAAAATGGAATAGATTATATTTGATGTAAACAAGAATTCAATTTTAAATAAAAGCAGTTGATATATTAACCAAAAGGAAGGATTTAACCAAATACCTAAGTTGAAGAGAAATTCATAAAAATAATTTATTTTTACCCAATTAAAAAAAAAATCAAGGTAATTTACAAGAATTTAATAAAATGCCTAAGAATTTAAGGTGAGTTGAAAGCAATAATCGTTCAGTCCCTTTCTCCTCTTCTGATTTTCTCGAATCCCATCTTGAATCTCGTCATCAATCTCATCAGGGAGTTCGCCTGGAAACTCATCTTGAATTTTGCCTCGAACCTTGCCTCCAATCTAGCCTCGACTCTCGTCTTGAATATCGACTCGAACTCGTCTTGAATCTCGTCTCGAATCTTATCTCGAATCTTGTCTCGAATCTTGTCTCGAATTTCGTCCCGAATCTCGCAGAAGAATGTTTCGAATTGACACGCGACCGAAACTATAAGGGTTTCTGTCAGGGGCTGTTAAACCCTAAAAAATGACTAGCAAACCTATTTAAAAAAATTAATCGTGACAGTCCTGATTATAAAGTATGATGTTGAGACAATCCTTTCTGAATTGCTAAAAACCGTAATTAATGAAAGTGAAATTCTAGACGATTACGTCTTCTCTATTTTTAAGAACTTTTGAGAAAATAAAAAAATAATCCTGGAATTAGACACATCTATAATTTATATGGCTCCTCTATGAAGATACGAGTTGACCAGAACGAATTGTATAACGGGTAGAACATGAACTTGATTTTATGCGAACTTTTTCGTCGAAATCGTTTTGGCGATTAGAATTTGTTTTATGCTTTTTGGGCAGCATAATTCAAATATTGTAGATAAATATGGGAGATAGTACGTCTTCAATGCTATGTAAATATGCTTGAGAAATTCCCATAATATGAGGTGGACCTTCAAAACCTATTACCAATTATGTAACGCCAGACATAACGGAATATGCTTATTCCTAGCGCAAATCGCCTTGTGGAATATGAACTGAGTGAATAAGAGAGTAATCTATAGGCATGAGTTTCTCTATGCTAAGTGCAAATATTTCAGGAACAGTGGCATAAGTGACTTTAGTAATAGCTGGGGTGTGAATAAGTCATTTAAATAGAATTTTATTTATTGCCGACATTGTTTTCAGTATTTAATATTGGGCGCGTCCATTAATTCAACAAGATTTTATATATTTTTAATTAAATATATCAAAAATATGTTAATTAAAGTACCGAAAAATAGGGCTAATCGGTTCATTTTTTTCTTTTTTTTTTAAATAAAGTCGAAGAAGAAATTTCAATTAGGTATTGATGCTTCAAATATGGAATCTCGATCAGAAACTTTTTCGTACTATATGCCTGATTTATATATTTTATTTATAAACTATTAGTCATCCAGTAAAGTGTGAACCACTTTACCCCACAACGCGGGGTTAAGTTGCTCTTTCATAAAAAAACAAAGTGCTTAGAAGAAAGTATTTACAGAAAAATTAATTATTGGTTTTCTAATCATTTTAAAGAAAATGAAGTTGGTAAAACTTTTAGCAGCTTTAAATAATCGGCTTATTATCATAGAATAATTATCATTTGAAAAACTTAGTTGCTTGGTTAATAAAAAATACTATGAACTGCTTCATTAAAAAGACGAAAATGCGTACAAAAATCATTACATAGGATAAAAAATATTGTTTTCATAAATCCTGTTTGGGTGCAAAAAAATATGATCCATTGAAAAAATTTTTACGTAACCAAATTTCCAAAATTAAGAATTTAATAAGAATGCCCTTTTCATTATTTAAAATTAGGACAACTGCATCAAAAAAGTTTTAAAACCAAGAATATTTTTTGTGAAAAAGAAAACAATCGGGAATCTTAAAATTTATTATTTAAAATAAATAAATAATTAATTAAAAAAAAACTATTTGCGCTATTTGCTTTAATTGATTTCAAAGGATTGAACAAGAAATAGAAAAAAATGTATGCAATTTAATGAAATTTCCAAAGCTTTTTAAATATTTTTAATATTTAAAGGAATTTAACAGATTATACGGAAAAATACAAGAGGCTTGTATTTTTTAAATTGGCATTATACCTTTTTATCATTTTACTATTGTTTTAAAATGTAATGGTTAAAATGTGTAATTTGCAATTTTTACTTTTAAAACCGTGATATTTTTGCAATTTTCAAGGTATTCAATATTTTCTTGTTTTAGCTTATTGAGTTTTCTGTACTATTTTTAAATCCAATAAAATAAAAATGGTAAGGTTATTTGGATTTTTCAACAATGAAAATGTATCGAAAAATCTACAGTTTTTTCATTTTTAGAAATACTAGGAACTAACATAGTATAAATAACATAAATTTCCCATTCGGAATGTACTTTCTTCAGAAAAAATTATTTTTTTATTTTCGTTCAAAATCTTGCAATTTTTGAGATATTCAAGATTTTCATGTTTAAGCTTATGCAGTTTTTACACTATTTTTAACTCAAAGCAAAAAAATAAAAATAATTGCAAATCGTAAAATCATACAAATGTTTTGAAAATAATAAATAAAAATGTATCTTTTTTTAAATGTTTAGAAATAATAGAAACTAATATAGTATGCATAACATAAATTTTGAAATTTGATGAGTACTTTTTGAGACAACAATATTATTTTTGATTTTTGTTCAAAATCCTGCAATTTTTGAGATATTTGAGATTTTTTGCTTCAGCTCGTTTAATGTTTTGCATTATTTTGAAATCAAATGAAAATATATAATAATTAAAAATCGTAAAGTTATAAAGATTCTTTGGAAATTAAAGTAAAAAATTTATCAAAAAACCTTCCGTTTTGTAAAAATGTTTATTAATAATAGAAATATATATAACATAAATTTCACATTTGGCAAGTGCTTATTCTGAGACCAAAATATTATTTTTGATTTTTCTTCAAAATCTTGCAATTTTTGAAATTTTTAAGATTTTTTGTTAAGCTTATTCGCTTTTGTGCACTATTTTGAAATAAAAAAAAATACAAAGTGATTGAAAATCGTAAATTATAAAGATTTAAAAAAAAATTAAAATACAAAATTTATCTAAAAACCTTCTGCTTTTAAATTTTTTTCATCAATAATAGAAATATACGTTACATGAATTTGACACATGGTAAGTACTTTTTTAGACAAAAATATTATTTTTGATTTTTGTTTAAAATATTGCAATTTTTGGAATTTCTGAGATATTCTAGATTTTATTGTTTAAGTCTATTCAGTTTTTTCCCACTATTTTGAAATTGAAGAAAAAACCAAAAAATAATTGAAAATTCTGAAGGTATTTAGATTTTTCGAAAATAAAAAGTGAAAATTGATCAAAAAACTTACCGTGTTTTTAGGAATGAGAGGAACTAATACAGTATACATAGAAAAAGTTTCATAATTGGTAAGCACTTTTTTTAGGCACAAATATTATTTTTTCTTTTCGTTCAAAATCTGGAACTTTTTGCAATTTTTTTCTTCAGATTTTAAGGTTCTTCTTGTTCCGGTTTGTCCAGTTTTTTGGAAAATTTGAAACAAGGAATTTTCTGCAAAAAGCTACTTCTTTTCGTTTAAATTTTTAGGGGTGAATTCCAATATATAGCTGTATTTTTTTGTTTTGTTTTCAGGAAAAGTTTGTTGTTTGTTTTCCACAATCTTTCCTTTTCTGCAATTTTC
>NC_046664.1:15351290-15356394 GCF_010883055.1 Belonocnema kinseyi | reverse complement strand
TATACTATATTAGTTTGTAGTTCCTATTATTCAAAAAATGTGTTGGAAAAATAAATTGTTTTTAATGTAAAAGGCAAAAAAGGTAATTTTAATAGATTTTAATATTTGTCACGGATTTTGAAAGATTCTGAAAAATTTTTAAACAATTTTTAGAGATTTAAAAAAAATTTCAGAGACTTTAAAGGGTTATAAGGTTTTTTATGAAATTTGAAAATCTTCATGCAGTTTCAAGGATTTTCAAAGTTTCTAACTTTAAAGGGTTTCAACCGATTTCTGGAATTTCTAATCATTGTTGGATGATTAAAAAATTTAGAAAGAAATTTTCAAAAGAATTTATGGAATTTAAAAGGATTGCAAAGATATCCTAGCATATGGATCAAGTTTAATGTTCTTCAATTGAGTGAATTTTTATTCATTTCCAAATAGAATTTCTATAGATCTCACAAAAAATATTTACAGAATTAAGAAAAAAATCTTTAATGAAAGTAATTTTTAACGATATTTACACCAGTGGTAATTAAAAATATAGTTGTTAATGCTTGTTTGCATTTGATTAAACTAAACCAATTATGTTATATTTATTTTAGATAACAACTATATCGGTAAAATAAATTTCTTTAATAGCCTACTTTTTAATATCTGAATTCCTCAGACAATTGCGAAAATAACTAAATAATTAATTCATGTTATGCACATGAGAAACTTACCTTCTTTGTAATTGCCAAAAAAAAAAAAACGATTCTAATATTAGAATATTAAAATAAATCAATTCTCAACTATCTGTAACGAGGTCTCTAATTGTAGCACACCTTCAGAACTCCATTAGGAAAATAGTGAAATACCCTTCACGATTTGCGTTAAAGCGCTTTTATTACTAAACACTGCATGTGATTCTGGAATAAGTTATACACATGAGTTTAAATATTCTGAAACGATTACGTACCTCAATTTGCAACTTTCACGAGCTTGCCCTTTTACTTGACTACCGACTCAATTTTATTATTGCCTATGGACAAGAAAATAATAGTCTGATTTTATGGCCAACGATTTTCTTTTGGTTAATAATATGTATTTTCGAAAATAGGGTTAAACTTTTAGTACTATCTGCAGAAGATTTTATTGAATACTCTACTTGAAATTATGTCCATTTGTTTATTTGAGAAACCAGTAAACAGATTAATAAGTAGAGACATTAATATGGGGACTTTCGGATAAAATTGTTAATGTCGAGAAATTAAGTCTGAAGCGTTTCTCACACTCATTAAAGTCTCCATAAAATGGTAGAGTAATTCGTTTATTATAGCTCTTTTTCTATGTAGGTTTTCTTATACACTATTTTTTGCAAGTCAATTATTTTTATGGTTTCTTGAACATTAAAGAAAAATGAATTATTCAATTCGAAATATCCAAAGTGCAAAATCTTACAAGATGACAACTGGATTATTCTTATAGGTCTTATAACACTTTTTCTTGTTTTGCATGCGTCATGGGGCGTTCACTAGATTACAAGGAGTGTGACATAAGACGCCTGGAGACATAAAAAGTTTCATCTTCAAATTTTTGCCAGTGGGCAGATTTGTATACCACTGCTGTTAGATTATTTCCTGTACGTAGCAAATCTAATATTTATGCAATATTGTTCACACTTAAATCTTGTCGGTTTTAGAATAATTATCATATTTTAATTGCATTATCATATCTTGCGAAATTTGTACCAATTTTCGAATTGCGTGAAGATTTTCAATTTAAATTGGGCAATTTAAATAGTGAAATTTTCAATCAGGATAATTTAGAGTTCATTTTTTCAAAATTGAATCAATTCAAGATAAAGTGGAATTGATTTAAACTTAAATGTTTTTGTTTTTTTGCTACACAAATAGCGATGAGACAATTTTTCAGAAATGAATGCAACATGATTTATTTAACAAATACATTTGAAATAAAATCGCCTGAATGAATTATTAATTACCCAGCAGAAATTAAATTGAATGAATGAAATGTGCTTCCCGGGCAAGAAATTTCATTGACTGTCTTACTTTACATTGTCAGAACATTCTTAAATTCAATGCAATCGTTTTTTACACTGATTTTATTATTGATACGCTTAACAAATATTAAGAAGTTAAAAAATATAAATAAATTTCAAAGTTTTTTTAGACACAAAAATTTTAATTACCGAATTAAATAAGGAGAATTGAATCTTAGTGTTTTTAATACATTGCATATGAATATTTTAATTATTGTAACCATATTCAAAACATTTATGTCACTTGATTTATTCCTCCATTTACAACTGTGCTTTTATATATTTTCATACACATAATTGACAATTTTGAAATAAAAATAAAATATTATATGTTATTTATCTGTAAAAAAAATTCGGAATATAAAAAGAATTTGGAATGGTTTCAAGAGCATAAAATTTTGTCTTGAGATCCCTGAGAAAATTTGAAAAGATTTTTCATTTTCAGAAATTAATTTTAAGAGAAAATTGGGAAAGATTTCAAAACATTTAAAATGGTTTTGTCAAATTTCCGAAGAGAATGTAGAAGTTTTTAAAGCAAAATTTTTTAAATTTCTAAGAATACAAAATTTGAGAATATATATTCTAGTAAGCTTTAAAGATATTTGTAAATTTCAAAAAGACTAGAAAAAAAATTTTAAACCTAAAAGGATTTTGAAAAATTGAAAACAAATTTAAAGTTATTTTTTAAATTTAACTTTTTTAAATAACGATTAAAGATAAAGGTATTAAAGGCAATTAAAATTTTTTTAAATTTTGAATAAAATTTAGACTTTTGAAGAATTCAAAGTTTTTAGAAGAATTCACAAAATTTGTGAAGATTTTTAGCGAATTTTGTAATGTTGCTTTATGAAAAGTTAATTAAAATTTTTAAAAATGATTTTCAATGATTCTATAAATTGCCTTTTAAAAAATTTCATCAATGGTTGAAAAGAAAATCTAAAAGATCTAAGGGCAATTTTTTTAATTTTGAAAATTATAAACCTAATTAATAATTTAAAAAGCTATAAGTTTTTTAAATTTAGATTTTCGAAGGTTTTCAAATAAAATTGTAACGTCTCTGAACGATTTTGAAAGGTTTCAGGATAGTAGAAAAAAAATATTTTAAGGTTATTGGAAAAACTTAAAATATTTATTCAAAAAAATTAATTTTAAGATTTCGAAACAAAATTTAAAGCTTCTGGGTAATTTTAAAGGGTTTCAAGAAAATAATAAACATTTCTTACGGTTCGTGTGAAAATGATAAATTTTATTTTTTTTTTAAATAATTTTTAAAGAAAATTAATTTTTTTTTTAATATTTCAAAAGATATCTAAAATTTCAAAAAATCTGGAAAATTGTAAGGCAATCATATTAATTTTTAAATATTTTTTACAGTCTTAGGATAAATTAAAAATATTTTCCAATGTTTATAAAATGGTTAGCGAAAATCAAATTGCAGAAAATTACAGTAAAAAAAATCAATCCAAAACTTTTTTGTTGAAAATTCAACTGTTTTTTGAAAATTAGCCTTTTTATTTAAAAAAAATGAAATTGTTTGGTTTATAATTGAAGAATTTAATTAATGTCTTTTGTTGTCGTTAAGAATTCAACTGCTTTGCTAAAAATTAATATTTTCGGGTAGAAAATGCTAAAAAGTCCAATTAAAAATTTTTTTTATTAAAATTAAACTATTTTTTTAAAATTTATCTTTTTTATTTAAAAATGCATATATTGTAGTAGGAATGGCATCGTGCTTGAATAAAATAGCCACGGTTTGTATAAAAATTCAACATTAAAAAAAAATGTATCCTTTTTTTTTATTAAAAATTCAAATTTTTCGTTGAAACATTTTCTTTTCGGGTTAAAAATTAAAGTATAATCTTTGCAGACAATTTACTTGTTGTTTAAAAGTTATATTATGATTTTTTAAATTAAAATAAAAATATTTTTTGAATAAAAATTCAATTTTTTTGAACTTGTATTTTTTATTTCAAAATTTATCTGTTTTAGTAGAAATTTCAGCTTTTTTAAAATAAAAATTCTACTGTTTCCCTGAAAGTTAATTTTGTCTCTGTTTGAGGATTCAACTTGTTTTTGAAAATTTTGTTTAAACCGCTTTGTTGAGAAATCACAATTTTGCACATCATACATATTCTAATTTAAAACTTACTTCGTTGGTTCAAGGTTTAACTATTTTGCTACAAAATTCATTTTCTTTCAGAATATGTATATGTTCTGGTTGAAAATTCAATGTTTAATGAAAAATTAAATACGAATGTTATGTAAAAAAAATAAAATAAAGTTTTTTATATATTTGAGAGTAAATTTCTCCAAACATGTAATATATAGAGACAATATTGTTTGGCTCGTCCATTTTTATATAAATTTATAGTATATGTTTGTCTTGAAAATACAATTTATAGTAAAACTATATATATGCGAAGTTTATACATAAATAATTATGTTATATAATATAATCAATGAAGCAAATGTGATAAAAACTTCTTACCATGAAAGATGGGTTTTAATGATATATTTGATAAAATGCGTATATGTCCTCTCAAAACATAGATAGATAAGCAATTTGTATTAACTTCACTCATATTTTCTCACTATTTATATTCTCCGGACAAATATAGACTACATATTTTATATTGAAATGAATTAACCGAAAAAAAATTTTCTAACCTCTTGAAATTTTCAGTGACGGTTACTGAAAATTCCCAAACTGCAACAGAATTTTCTCCAACACGTTACTGGAGTTTTATGCACTTACCGTTGCTAAAATTTTTACAGAAATGTCTAACAGTGCAAAACTGGACCAAATAAAACATGTTCCATCAACTTTTGTTTTATTGTTACATCTTATCGTTATATAATCATAGCATTCAATTACGTTTGCTTTCTGCCATAAATTTCTATTCCAAGAGACACAGAAAGTCTGAAAATGAAACTGAAATCAAAACTGGACCAAATATGTCATAGTTCATCTACTTTGTTCTTACGAGGGTGGATTGATAAGTTTCCGGCCTGACCAAGAGATGGCGCCACTAGGCCTACCTTGAGGTGGCGTTCTATAGTACCATCCTTAGATAGCTT
>NC_046664.1:15332757-15351190 GCF_010883055.1 Belonocnema kinseyi | reverse complement strand
AGCCTTGGAGGAGATTATGTTGAGAAATAAAAAAAGAAAAATTCTTAAAAACGTTGTTTTTCTTGGTCAGGCCGGAAACTTATCAATCCACCCTCGTATTGTTGTGGACATATTAGACATCGTGACATGCATTATTCTCATATTTGAATGCGTTTTCAGCATATATACTTTCATTACTGAAACGCTAAGCAATATATATATGTATATGTATGTATGCAAACCCTTTCCACAGCCATATTTCTTTTTACTAGTTCTCCCAGGGTGTGAAGAAGATTCTTTTAAACAAAAAAGAAGAAATGATACTTGTCTGAGAATGAACTATGATGCACAATAATGTATAATGTTATAATTCAATTACGTTGGCTTTCTAAAATAAATTTCAATTTCAGGATACACATTTAGTTTGAAACTGAAACTAAAGCTAGACCAAATAGGTCATATTTCACCTACGTTTTCCTTATTGTTCTGCACATATTAGGCATCGTAACATGCATTATCCTAATATTTGAAATCGTTTTTCACATTTATGCTTTCATTATTGAGACGCTTAACAATATATTATATTACACTTTATATTTATATATATATATACTAATTCTCCCACAGAGTGAAAAAGTGCCTTCTAAAAAAAAAGAAGAAAAGAAACTTGTCTAAGACTGAAACATAATACATAATGATATATAATGTTATAATTCAATTACGTTTGCTTTCTATCATAAATTTCGATTTCAGGATACATATAAAGTCTGAAACTGAAACTAAAACGGACGAAATAGACCATATTTCATCTACTTTTTCCTTATTGTTCTGGACATATTAGGCATCGTGACATGCATTATTCCCATTGCTAATCCAATTTGATCAGAATAATGCTAGTGAGTGTCACATATGTGGGAGAAAATGTTGTATGAACAGGAAATGAAATATTCTCAATGATTCTGGAGGGACTTGACAGACGATCGAGCTTGAGGTTGGCTCGAGTTTTGCATTATGCTATTCGACGCGACGCGGCCTATACATATAGATACAACATAGTGCTGAACTGCTGATACGGTGAAAGCTGATATTTTGTAACACTCCTGCCATTCCGTTCCGTTCCATTCCATTCCATGGTATTGCCCGTTGCAGTCGAGCCGCCGTCCGTTCGCCAACCAACTAGCCACTTTTATAAACTTAAAAGTCCCCCAAGTCTCGAGCTCGTCTTGTATTATGTGTGGGTGTTTCTCCAGAAAAAGGACATATTTGACAAAGTAACTTGAACAAAAATTTCACTTGTTTAGTTCATTGACATAAAAAAGGGTATTCAGCGGTCGGAGATTATGGCGCCACTATAGCCCTAAGATTTAATGAATTAAACAATCATTTGGAAAATGTATGCATATTTTCTTCCTTCAAACAGCTGTTATGTTGACATTGATTTTTTCCCGAAAATTGACCGATTTAACAATGTCGAGAGTTAAAGCATAATAAAAATAACACTTTATCTTAGTTTCTGTTTGTCTAAATAAAAATCTTATCATTTGTATGTAAGCTCTGGTAATTAAAAATATTTTTTGTAATGAATTAATAATTAGATGTAAAAATTGTCAATTAAAAAGACTATTAAGTGAATTCATATTAAATTGGACAGTCTGGCTGTTGATGTCACGGAACTGTATATACTATTGTCCTTTGAAAAATAAGAGAAAGTTATTTTTTTTAATGTGAAGAGCTTCTGAAAATAAAACGAAGACCAATCACCATTATAAGTTCCATTATATGTTCCCATTGCAATTTGCAAAAAAGATAAACAAATTTCTGAAAATTTTTTTTTAAACAAAACTAAGGATAGGAAAGAAAAATGAGAAGGCAAGTAACCAAATCGATTTCCTTCTCTTTTTATAGCTTTTATTTTTTTATCATTATCAAATAAAAATTTATAAAAAACATTTTTTAAAAATTATCACCAACGTTTTGGTACTCATACAGCACCCTTAGTAAGGAAAACAAAAATCGAGAAGGCGTAAATAGCAACGAAAAAAGGATGATCTCTCCCTGACATCTGTTTTTAACAAAAATGTTATTTTATTTCTGTTACTACAAACACTACGCTTTTTAAAATTCATTAAAGAAACTTTAAAAAACTGTTACTGAAATTAAGCTACATCAGATCCTTTAGATTAAAATTTTTAAAATTGATTGAATTATGATAATTTTCTGTTCTGTTTTGATTAAATTTAATTATTACTTCACTTAGTAACAGTAACAGTGTAGTCCAAGGAGAACCAGCAGAACAAATACAAAAGTTAGAATTAATAAAGATAATCATAATTTCATCAATATTCTTATTTAAAATTTAAAATAGCTGATGTTTCAAAAGTACGTTGCAAAAGTAGCGGAAAATTTTATGAATTTTTCGACAGATCTAGGTGAACGTGTCTTAAATTTAGGAAATTTTTCATAAAATGAAGAAATTTTAATGTAATTTTCGCAAATTTGCCTTACATTACAAAAAAATTTTGTAATTTTTTTGTTGCATGTAACAGAATACAACTTTTTTTTGGAAAATTCAACCATTTTTTGCTAATACTTTCGAAATTTTTAGACACAATGTGTTAGACAATTTAATGATTGTCACTAAAAATTGAGAAATTTTCCTAAAATGGTCATAAATTTACCAAAATTGTAACCTCATTTTTTTCAATTAATCATAATTTTTCGAAATAGATAATTGGAATCAGATAATTTTGCTAAAAAATAAAAATCGCGAATGTTGAAAAATTACCAAAAATAATATTACCGAAACTTAAAAATATAAAAAAAAAAAAATAAAACTACTGAACATGTTTATTGATGAATCTTGAATATTCTTAAAGTCAAATTTAACGAAAGCAGATCAATTTAGAAGTGCTGCAATAACGAAATTATTAAAATCCTGAAATTTTCAATAATTAATTAATTCCTGAAATTCCAAATTACCGAAGTTTCAAAAATTATTCTTAAAGATAAAAAATAGTAAATTTCAATATTTTTGTCGTTCTTGAGAATTTGAAGATTTGTGAATTAGAAGTGTACTCAGTTAAAGAATTTAATAATTTTGTGAGATTGAAATTTCGGGATTTTCAATATTGCGGTTTTTAAATTTCTAAAATTTTTTAGGTTTATTGACTTTTCCTTTTAGAATACTTCAATTTTGTTTCTAAATATTTTCGGAAATTTTCATTTTTCTGAGAATGTTCTGGTTCGGTAATTATATTTTGTGTATTTTTCAACATTACGAATTTTTATTTTTCAAGAAAATTATGGTCATTATTAAATTATCATCCCTTATCAAAACTTCAGGAAAAATATATAATTTTATCTTCTTCAAGACATAAACCTAATCATGTTTAAAAAAAGAAATTGATATTTTGAAAAATTTATGTTTTATTAAAAAAAAAATTCTGTATGGATTTAGTAATGACGGGACTCAGAGGATATCTTTCTCAAAATACTATTAACCTAAAAAGAAAAAAATCAAAGCTGATATTTTTGAGTAACTTCGCTGTTTTCTTTTTTCAAAAAATATAAGCATTTTGGTAACACTTAACTCTTTTGAACTTTCTCTAATGGATTAAAAAAATTGTAGATACCTCTAGAATCTGCCGCAAATAAAATAAAATGAAATTCAATTTTTCTTGAGATAGAACTTTTTAAAGGAAATTTTCGTTAATTCTTTTATGATTCGCCTAAATATGCAAGATTTTAAGATAAGCTTCTAAAAGGTAATAATCAAAATATTTATTATATTTATCTTGCTAATAATAAAATACATTTAAGTTTATCACTTGTATGTCAGAAAACGAGAAAATTTTATTTTTTATTTTGACTAGCCTAATAAATTTTTCATCCAAATTTTAGAATTAAGAATTTTTTAAAAAATTTTATTGCGCAGAAAAACGAAAATGACATATCTGTGGAGAATTACCCATATATTCGATAGCGAAATAAGCGAATATGTACAACATATAGAGATTAGAGTATATTCAAATTCAAGAAAGTAATCGACAAGCACAATTACCTCGTATAGTGTAATAGGCGCACCCAAGATTCTTTTACTTATTTCACTTATTTTATTTAAACAGTATATTTCCTTCATCCATATGGACAAAAATTTATAGTTCAACCAGAAAAATACTGAAAAAAGCAAAATAAAATTTTTAAAAACTAAAAAGATAAGCTCTCTAAATCTGAATTATTGAAAATTAAGCTGATTAAAACAGTACGGCAATAAGTAATTTTAAATTATATTAATATTGGTACTTAATTCAATTCATATTTAAACGTTTCAAAATTCCTAATATTTCAAGTAACCGTAGAAATTTTAAACAAAATAGATGCACTTTTAACCAAATAGTTGAATTTTAGAACAAAAGTATACATTTTTCGAAGAAGATTATTAATCTACAAAAAACGACTTTTCAACAAAAAAAAAATTAATTTTCAAATAAAAAATATAAGTTTTTAATTAAAAAGATTATTTTTTGGGAAGAAAGACGAATTTTTAACGAAAGACATACATGTTCCAATAAAATGATAAATCTTAAACTAAAAAAAATAAGATTTTTTATAGAAATCTTTGAGTTTTTTACCCAATTGTTCAATTTTCAATCCAAAAAGCATGTTTTTTTACAAAACAGTTAAATTTTCAACCTAGAAATATAAATTTCTATCAAAAAAGTTAATTTTTAATGGAATAGTTAAATTTTTTACAAAAATTTGAAATTTCAACCTAAAGGAATGCATTTTGAACCAATAAGTTAAAGTTTGGAAAAAAATGAATTTTAAATGAAAATGATGAATCTTTAAGTTAAAAAAATCAATTTTTAAGAAAAAAAATCAAATTTTTAATAGAAAGAAATGAATTTTTAACTAAAGTGATGAAACTTTATTCAAAAAAATTATTTCTCGACAAGTTGAATTTGCAACCACAACAACAGAATACAGATTTTTTTGAATTAAAAAAAAGCAGTTGAATTTCACTGAAAAATATTATATTTAAAATAAAATAATTGAATTATTAACCAAATAGTTCAATTTTGAACCAAAATATTAATTTTACATTTTTCGGTAGGAAAGCTCATTTTTAATTTTTGAAAACTGATGATCAACAAAATAGTTAGAATTTTAACCAAAAAAAAAATCAAATTTTTAACCAAAATGAAGATTTTTCAAACAATAATAATTTTTCAATCAAGAAAGAATGAAGATTTCAACCAATTTGTTGAATTTACTAGTTAAAAAAATACATTTTTAAAAAGAAAATATAAGTTTTCAAACAAAAAAATTCATTTTCAACCACACAGTTTAATTTTATACCATGAAATACGAATTTTTGAATAAAAGGATAACTTTTTAACAAAATTGTTAAATTTTTTAGCCAAAAAGACCAATTTTGTATAGAATACATAAATTTTTAACTGAAAAATAAAAATATTTCACAAAAAAATAAATATAGTTACATTTTTTGTTGAAAATTTATTTTTATACTAGAAAAAAAGAATTTTCAACAAAATATTTTGATTTTCGACCAAAGATATAAATATGGAAGAAATAGTTTTTCAAGCCAAGAAGAATAATTTTTTACGAAACAGTTGAACCTTAAACATGAAGATATGAATTTTTAATATAAAAAGTACATACTTAACTAAATAGTTTAATTTCGTACTAAAATAATTTAAGTTTTTACACGTAGCGACGAATTTTCAACAACAAAGGATGACCTTTTGACAAAATTGTTGACTTTTCAACAAAATAATTTTTTTAACCAAATACATTAATTTTTTATTGAAAAGGATAAATTTTTAGTCAACAATATGACAGTATACTTTTGTAACCAAAAAAGAAGCAGATATGAGTAGACTTGAACTGACAATCAGTTACATTTTACTAATTCAAATATAAAGAGTAAAAAAGTCTTTGATTTCGATAATTTTAAAGGCAACTGTGAAATTGATTTTTAATTTAAAACCACTATTAAAATTATTCCTATTCAAATAGAAAACAAAATTAGGATTATGCTTTCAGCTAGTCAATATTTTTCTTCTAAGTATTTAAAAATTTGATAAATTAATAATAATGCGATGAATACATTTTTCTGCAAATCATTATTTTGAAGAGTTCCCCAATGTTATTGGTTAGTTTTCAACGATATTTGTCACAAATGTGACTGTAACTGATGATGACATATTTGACATTTTTCTTAAGTTCAATGTCAATTAAATTTGTTGACTTCTTTTATAGTTTCTTATGTATATCTTTAGCTGATTCACGATTAAAAATATCGGGTTAATTAAACATTTAGATTCAGGGTCTGAATTTTATTTATTAATTAACGTTTTTATTAACCTTTAATTAACGTTTTAATAAGAAAACTGTTTTATTAAATCAACGAAATCGTTTTGTTCTGTTGTGTTTTTTTTTCAAGCAAATGTTTATTATTTTAACAAACGTTTAAAATATTTGTTTGTAATTAGTACAATTTTGTTGTTGTCACTGATCTCACAGTAGTGATTCGAATTCAGAGAAAACTTTTAATTAAAAGATATTTTCATAGTTTTTCTATCAGGGAAAGTTTAAAAAGAACCTGCTTTGGTATTAATTAATGAAATTCCCTTTAATATGTCTATAATTCTATCTCAGAACTTACCACTTTTAGAACCATTTAAAATTGAAGCACGTACTCGTCAGAAAAAAGTAAAACTGCTGTGGCTAGAATTTAAACAATTTATTTATAAAATTGTGTGTATAAAATTAATCAGCCATGGAAAGAAATGCTAGTTATTCGAACTGAAATTTCTCCCACGAGTTCAGCTTTTAGAAGTTATATTTAATATTCATCAATTTATTCCATTTGATCGAATGAAAATATCACGTTTTCGAAACTTCAAATTGATATCCAAGACCAAAGTGTATGTCCCTAATTAAAAAATTTCATCTTCACATTTATTTTTGAAATATGTTTTCTCGAACTAGTATAAAATTTTGTATTATTTATTCAAATTATCATCCTGTAGTCGTTTCAAACATAATTATTTTCTATAATCATTTTGCTAACATTCGCGAAAGATATTACAAGAAAATCATTAAACTATGGAGATTTCCTTATAGTATATTTTTTGTAAGCATATTGTAACAAAGATATTATTTCTATTGGAATATCGATGGGCCGTAAATTTGAATCAGAAACAGCTGCATATTATGGATTATATAAGAAATGCCATAAATAATTGCATAAGATCTTATCTATAAGTTTCACAAGAAAGGCACGACTTTCACCATTATAGTATGGCTAAAATGTATAATAAAAATTTGAAGAGGAATTTTATTATTCTAGGTCTTGTTCGTCGATATGTTGATATTGTGATATTGTGATATGCTCTGATTCTGTATGCATAATGCTTTTTGACTTTGAACTTGCGAGAACCTGATATGAGTACATACGTCTTGCACCAGTTTTCTTGATCGATTCATTGAGGACAATGAGAAGAGAAAAGAATTAAAAAAATACTTCTACTTAAGTAAGTAGGTGCGCCTACTATACCATTGAGCCGATATTTATGTGCGAGGCGAGTGTAACTTGTAAGTACAATATGATGCAAAGTTTATGTTGCTTGTTCTCCATTGAAAGCAAACAAAACGCATACTTGGCATTCAGAGACAATGTGCGTGAAGAAAAAACTTGCTTTTATTGTATAACACTTAGTCAACAGATTTTATCATATTTTCTATTGTTACAGTGTTAAAACATCTGAGAGAATGACGTAGGCAATATTTACCCAATTAGAAAGAGAGAGGGTGAATAAACAATTTTAAAACTTAAACATAGCCTGGTTTTCAAAAAAAACATTTCCGAGACACGAAAATAAAGAACACACAATGATAATTTTCATTGTTTAAAATAAAATGGAACAAATCACACCAATGGTTTTCTGTGAGGGAAAAGTTCTATTATAGAAAAAAAATCTTTATTGTCTATGGTTAGAGCGTTAAGATGTAAGGGAATGACTTCGGCAAGATTTAGCTAATTTAACAATAAGGTGGGTAACAAAAGACAATTTTAAAAATCAAACACATCCTAGTTTTGAAATGCAACGTCTTTTAGACACAAAACAAACATAAAACCCAATGATAATTTTTATTATTTGAAATTAGACACAACAAACTTCACATCAATGTTCTTCTATGAGGGAAAAGCATAGAACAAAATTTCTTAATGTAAAAAAGTTAGTCATAAGAATTAGTTAGATTTTCTATTGAGAGTAGGATAGGTGAATTAACAATTAAAAAAATTAAGCATAGCCTGCTTTTGAGAAGCAAAATTTCTGAGAAATCAAATAAATAAAACACAATTATAATTTTCATTGTTTAAAATGAGATGCAGCAAATCACACTCCATTAGTTTTCTGTGAAGGAAGAGTTCTATTGTAGAAAAAATTTCTTTTTTGCATAATACTTTAGTTGTTAGATTGTATCATATTTTTATAGCTGCAATGATAAAAAGTTTGAGAGAATGTTGTAAGAAATATTTTCCAATTCATAGAGTAGGGGGTGCAATAAAAAATTATGAAAATTATTCATAGCCCGATTATCAGAAGCATGATTTTTGAGAAACGAAAATAAAGAAAACACAACGATAATTTTCATTGTTTAAATTAAGATGCAACAAATTACACATTAATGGTTTTCTGTGATTGAAAGTATAGAGAAAAATTTTTTAGTGGATGATAGTTATAACATTTGATTACATTTTCTATGGTTACAGCGTTAAGAGGTTTGAGGGAATTTCTTAAGCAATATTTAGTTAATTAAAGAGTAATGTGGCTGAGAAAAAAAAACTTTAAAAATCAAACACAGCCGGATTTTGAAAAGCAAGATTTTTGAGAGACCAAAATAGGAAAAGCAAACGATAATTTTCATTCTTTGAAATAAGATCTAACAAATTAGACATCATTTGTTATCTACGGGGGAAAAGTTCTATTTTAGAAAAAAATTTCTTTATTGTATAATACTTAGTAAATATAAATAGTTTTAAAAATTAGCATAGCCTGATTTTGAGAAGTAAGATTTTTAAGAAATGAAAATAAAAAAAAAACTTAATGATAATTTTCATTATTCAAAATTAGATGCAACAAATTTCACAACAATGGTCTTCCATAAGAGAAAAGTTCCGTAAGAGAAAAGTTCCATCACAGAAGAAAAGTTCACTTGATTTTATAATACTCAATTGTTAGATTTGATAATATTTTCTAGTGTTAAAGGGTTCGAACGGTAAATGGAATGGCTTAGGTATTATTTTTCCAATTTGAAAGCAAAATGCGAAAAAAACTAATTTTAAAAATTAAGCACAACTAAGTTTCGAGATGCAAGATTTTTGAGACACGACAATAAAAAACTGAATCATCTTTATCATTGTTCAAAATGAGATGCTGTGATTTCCACATCGATGGTTGTCTGTTAAAGACATTGTAACAATTTAAAAACAATGTTAAAAATCCTAAAAATGATGGGAAACAAACAAATTTTCAATCAAACACAGTCCACTTTTGAAATGCAACATATTTCAATCATGAAAATAAAAAATACACAATGATAATCTTTATTATTCAAAATGAGATGCAACAGATTTCAGACACCATAAACAGAAAACACAATGATAATTTTCATTGTACAAAACCAGAGGCAACAAATTTCTCATTAATGGTTTTCTGTGAGGGAAAAGTTCCATCATAGAAGAAAATTCTGTATTTTATAATGCCTATTTATCAGATTTTATCTTATTTCCTATAGCTACATTGTTAAAACGTTTGAGGGAATGACGTAAGCAATAATTTAGCCATTTAAAGAGTTAGTTTAGTAACAAAAAACAATTTTAAAAATCAAGCACAGCCAAGTTTTGAAATGCAACATCTTTTAGACACAAAAACTAAACAAAAATCAATGATTATTTTTATTATTCCAAATTAGATACAACAAATTTCACATCAATGGTCTTCAGTAAGAGAAAACATTCATTACAGAAAAAAATTTCTCTTATTTAATACTAATTTGTTAGATTTGATCATAGTTTCTGTTGTTTGTTCAAAGCGTTAAACGGAATAATGTTAGCATTAAGCATTAGGCATTTTCAATTTCAAGTTGAATGTCCAGTTTTGAGAGAAAACATTTTTCAGAAAGCAGAATAACAAAATACAATATTTGATGGATTGTTTGATAATTTCCAGTGATTGCAAATTTATTTTAGTCTTATGGAATGCATACAAATAATATTTAGAATATAAAATTATATAAAAAATAATATTTACTATGCACAACCCATTTTATTTATAAAAAAATGTACCCCCCTCCTCCCCATACTAGAGTGTCTTTGTATAATATGCAAAATGGTTGGCGATTCAATATATAATCAAAAATATCGACGATGAAAAAAAATCCAAAAAGTAAAAAATTATCAGTAGAATCAACATCGTTTATAAAATCAGTAATTGAAAGATTTAGACATATTTTAGAATTACTTGGCATACTTTGCTTTTATGAACTATGTTGATTCTATGGTTAATTTTAAACAAAGCAGCAATTTTTGCATTATAGATATATTTATTAATATTTCACGCCAATGTTATTCAAAATTTTGTTTTGAAAGAAACGGTTTAATAAAAATGAATAAGTAAAGAAACGTTTGGCCATGCAAAAGTAAAAAAAAATCTTGAGATTTGATATTCATGAACTAAACAACAAAATTTTTTTTAACTTTAAAAATTTATTTAAATTTTTGTACAAGTTGACCTAATAGTAAAGGCTTCAGGTGAAACGAATCACTGAAAAATTGAATTTTCTCAATAAGAAGTGAAACCGTTTTTAAAACAAGTAATGAATTAAAGTTTCGCAAGAAATTGTCTTAGATATTCATAAATCGCCGTTATATCAAGAATATTATTTAAATTGATTAAAACTTTTGGTAATCTCTGAAAATCTTATAAAATTCTCATAAAATTCTCATAAATATCCCTTGAAAATAAACCAGATTCAATTTATTCCCTAAAGCTTTTTAGAAACTTTTGAAATTTGTAAAATTCGTAAAAAGTTTGTAAGAGTGTTGGTGAATTCTTTGAAATATTTTTAAATTCTTCAAATTCTTGAGAATCCCTTGAATAATTTTAAATTTCATAAAACCATTTAAGTTTAAAGAAAATAACTTAAAATTCTTCAAATCGTTTCAAATTATTTAAATTTTTTCCTATCCCTTGAATTTAATAAAATTCGGCAAAATTGTTTGAAATCAAATTTAATTTAGTCCCTAAAGTTTTATGCAAATCAATTAAAATGTCTTGAATTCTTTGGAATCGCTAGAAATACCCTAAAATCTTATTCCTTAGAATTTAGCTCTATAGAAATCCCTTAAAATCTTTAGAAACAACATGAAATCTCTAAAATCCTTAAAAATTATTTAATTTATTCATAATTCTTAAAATTGTTGAAATCTGTGAAAATCACTTAAAATTTTCTTCTTTAGTATTTAATTTAGCAAAAGTTTCTTTTAATTTTCGGAAATCCTACAAAATCCTTTGAAACTCTTTGAACTTTTTTTTTTAAATCAGTTACATTATTTCGGAATCTTTTTAAAAACTTAAAATCTTTTAAGTCCTTTAAATTAAAAAAAATTCTTTTATATCCCATGAGGCTTTTGAAATCCCTAAAAATCGATATAAATTCCTTGAAATGTCATTCTCTAGAATTTAATTTCTTAGAAATCTCTTGAAATCTTTAAAAATCTTGAAAAGAAATTTGGATTCCCTTGAAATTTTCGAAATTTCTCCTAAATGAAATTTAATTTATTTCCCTAAAGTCATTCATTTATTTCCCTAAAATATCTTGAAATTTTTAAAATCGTCAGAACTCCCTTCAAATTTCCTCTAGTGTGTATTTCTCTCAAAATTCCTTGAAATAATTGAAAATCGTACAAAATTCTTTAATATCTCTTAACAGTTTTTCGAATATATAAAAATAATTTTAATTCTTTCAAATACTTCCAGATTTTTCGAATTTCGGATTTCAACAGTTTCAAGAAATATATTTAAAAATTTTTGAAATCCGCAAAATTTCTTTGAAATAAAATTTAATTTATTTCCTAAAGTTCTTTAGAAATTATTTATATCCTTTAAAATTCTTTGAAATCTTTATAAATCTGAAAAATACATTACAATATATGAAAATAATTTGAAATCTGAAATATAAATTAAATGAAACTTATTTATTACAGTTCTTTAAAAAACGTTTAAAATCTGAAAAAATGCAGAAATTCCTCTGATATCCTCAGAAATTCAATAAAATACTTTAAATCCTTTGAAATATCTTGAAACACTAAAAAATTTCTTGAAATTTTGGAAAATAGTATAAGATTCTTTAACACCTTTTTAATTTTTTGAAAGTTTTTGAAATTTATTGTTACCATAACTTAAAAATAGAGGTTTAGAGTATTTTATTCAAATTATTAATACAAATTTAGAAACGCTTGGAACATTGGATTTTCGCAAAAGAAAAAATTTAATTGTGCATCAAACCGACTTAATTTGCTTGGATTATTGACATAAAATTAATCAATATATCTTCTTTTTTTTAAATGGATCAAAAAGTCAATTCCAATATACGAAATCCGACTTGTTGAAATATTCGAATAAAACGAATTTCAAAGATTCGACTTGACTTTTCGATTCATTTTTGAACAAAAAAGGAAGTTATTTTGATTTTAAAAATTGTAATAGTTTAAAAAAATAAAAACAGTTTGATGTACATTTGAATCATTTTCTGTTTGAAAAATCCAATTTTTTAAGCGCGTTTTCCGTCGGAAAATAAAAAAAAAATAAAAATAGGGAAAGGGAAAAGAGGAAATTATTGTTTAATATTAAATTATCTAATTTTCGATAAAATAAAGTATATAGTATGCATGCTGATTATCATTTATTTTTCTAATTACTGAATATCGTTTGATGCAGGTGTTAAATAGGAATTTTCCGGTACACTAAAGGTACCTATTATATTATTTTCACATACGTTTAATTCCAACGAAGGTGAATTGAGAAACCGACAGGACAATGGCTGTGGGCGCGCCCAGGATTCTTTTCTCTCGTTATGCCCTCGATTATAAAAACTGGTGCAAATGTCAGGATTTCCGATCTTAAACCTTATTCCTTCAGTTTCTATCTTTTCTGTCAATACTGATTAAATGCTGATAAAAAAAACCGATGAAAGAAATATCAGGCAAGAAATAATTTTTAAAACGGAAATTTCTTTTCCATTTATAAAATGGTCTATAGTTAGTATAAACAAGAGGCGTTTTACAGGTCACAAATCAAAGTCTCATTATCTTAAAGTTTTTTTTAAAGAAATTATTTCCTATTATTTATTGCTAATAGATGAGTAATCTATCAATTCCGTAATACATAGTCATTGTCTTTTTTTATATTTATGCAAAACATTTTATGTAAGATTAAAATTTGCAAATTTCTCATTGAGTAATAGTCAGGTTACGGTACCTGGGTATTCCGAGTTGGAAAATGTTTCTGACCCTGGCATGCAATTTTTTTTATGACTGCTACTATTTCACTGTTTGACATTTTACGAAATTGGCACTCAACGAGTGTTGGCTGTTATTTTTTTCTGGACATTTACACCGAACCGGAAGCATCCGCTTCGGGAGAGATTAGTAATTAGATAAAAGTGCATGTTTAAACGTCAGATTGAAATTATGAGATAACAGAAATCGCAGTCTGTACTTGTTTTTCCTTTTCCACTTGCTCCCATTTAAATTAAAAAAAAGCCTAAAACACCTAAAATTGGGAATTTTGAGAAAAAATTTTCCCTTTCCCCCGTTTTCACAAGGTTTTGATTCATTTTTTGAAAATTATAAACAGAAATTCAAAAATTAGAAAACAAGATGTTTAGAAAGATATTTTTTCATGATAACAATTTGAAATATTTTCGAAACGATTTTTTAAAGGATTTTTGTAGAATAAAGGGAAATGGTCGACAGCGAAGATTTAATTAAAGTTTTAACGAAAATAGGAAAATAAGAGTTTTTTAAAAAAATCATTGCAAAAACTAATATTAAATACAAATTTAAACATTTACAATTCTTAATTATTAAAGTAAAGCCAAACCAAACAGTTGAATTTATAAGCAAAAAGTTGAAATATTATCTGCTAAAAAAGACGAATTTTTAATGAAATAATGAATTTTCAACTAAGAAAATTTAATTTTCAAATAAAAATAAAATAATTGAATTTTTTTCGTAGAAATTGTCAACCAAAAAAAAATCGAATTTTTAACACAATAGTTAAATTTTGAACCAAACAGATCAATTTTTAATTAAGAAGATTAATCTTTTCCGAAAAAGGGTGAATTTTCAACTAAAAAGATAATGTACAAAAGAAGGAATTTTTAACAAAGTAATTGAATTAAAAAAATAATAATAATACTTTCAAAAAAAATTATAGTAATTATTTAAAAAAAAAAAGTTTTATTGCAACAAAAATAGTTGAATTCATTCAAAAATACGATTTTGCAACAAAATAGTTGATTTTTGAACCACATTGTTAAATTTTCTAGCCAAAAGTGTGAATTTTAAACAAAAAAGTTCATTTTCAACCAAATACTTTAATCTTCTTCAAAAATTATGAACCTTTCTACCTAAAAGAGGAATTTTCAACAAAATAATTTTATTTTTCACTAACGAGATGAATTTTCAACTAAAGTGATAAATCTTTAACCAAAAAAAAATAGTTCTAACCAATTAGTTTAAAATTTAATCAGGCAGTTTAGTTTTTGACCAACAAAGATTTTAATTTTTAATAAAAAAACAATAGAATTCTTTCAAAAAGAGTAGTTTTTAACAAAATACTTGATTTTCTAATGAATACTGATTAATCAGTTGAGAGAAAAACTTACAACCTAATAGTGGAATTTTTATCTGAAAAAGACGAAATTCAAATAAGAAGTACAATTTCAATCAGAGTGGAATTTTCTAATAAAATGATGAATTAAAAAAATTTTTTGCTGAAGAGTCATCCTTTTTGGTGAAAAAATCCACAGTTTGGTTAGAATTTATATTATTTATTATAAAAGTCCTCGCTTTTGGTATGAAAATTAATCTTTTTCAGTAGAGATTTAATATTTTGCTAAAACTGCAACCATTTATTTAAAAATTATTTTGAGTTAGTTAAATATTTAATTATTAAATTAAAAATTCTTAGTTTTTAGAAAGAAGTACACAGTGTTTGATTAAAAACTAAATCTTTTCAGACTTAAACATCAACTTTTACATTTTGCTTTGAAAATTCAAAAATTGTCTAAGATTTAAACTAATTTATGAAAAATGTATTTCTTTATTCGAAAATTTTATTATTAAGCTGAAAAAATTTTTCTTTTGACTAAAGTTAATGTTTAGCACTAAAAATTGAATTATTTCATTTTTAAGTTTAAATAATTCAACATTCTTCGTTGTTAAGAATTCATGGTTTTGGTGAAAACTGCATTTTTCTGATTAAAAAATTTGTTTTTTTTTTTGAAAATTCGTTTGTTTTGGTAAAAGATACATCATTTTAATTAAAAATTAATTTCTTTCGTTGATTTTTTGTTTTGGTGGTTGAAATAAAACGATTTGAACAGAAAAGTTAACTATGCAATTTTAAGAGAAAATTTTTGTTTTTTACTGCTTTGTAAAAAAATGTTGATTGGCTTGAAAATTCACAATTTTTGATTTTTTTAAATTCATTTTTAATGAATAAATCTAACTATTGAAATATCAAGTATTATTTATGTAACAATTATTTTGTATTTGAAAAGAATTTTTATTTTTGGATAAAAACTAATTTCTTTATTAAAAATACTTAGAAAATTAATCTTCTTGAATAAAAATTCATCTTCTTATTTCAATATTAAACTATTCTCTCTAGAATCATTGGTTTGGTTGAACATTCATTATTATTTAAGTAACATTTTCATTTTGCTGAAAATTAAGATTTTATTAAAAAATGTAGCTGTTAAATTATTATTTTGAATATTTAACTATTTGTTGAAACTGTCATCTTTTTTTATTCCAATAATTTTTTAAAAATTCTTTTTTTCGTTAGAACATTTATTTTCTTGAATACAAATTCATATTTCTCTTTGGGAATTAAACTATTCTACTAAGAATCATTTTTTTGATTAATCGTTCATGATTTCATTAATTCTGATGCTAAATTTTCATGATTCTTGGTCAAAATAATTTTCTGAAAAATTCTTGGAAATTTTTTTAGTTCTCGTTTCTTCAGAAAATAATTTTGACCAATTATCAGGAAAATTTAACATAAGAATGAATTAATTACACTGGCCGAAAAAGACATTATAAGTTTAAATGCATTATTTAAGTTAAAAATGTATTACTTTATCAAAAAATTCAGCCTTTTTGTGAAAATCTATTTTTTTATTTGTTTGACAACTCAGCATTTCAGATGAAAAATTAATTTCTTTGGTTAAAAATTTAACTCTTTTGTCGAAAATTTATTTTTCTATTGCTGAAAATTAAGATTTTAATTAAAAATGTAAATGTTCAATTGTTTGTTGAAAATTTATCTATTTGTTAAAACTGTCATCTCTTTTTTTTTCTGAAATTATGGTTGAACATTCATTATTTAAGATCAAAATTAATTTTCTTAATTCAAAATTTAACTGTTTTGGGAAAAATAGTCTTGTTTCTTTGTTTGTTCCAAATTCATCATTTTAGTTAAAAAATTAATATCTCTGGTTAAAAGTTTAACGGTTTGTTTCAAAAGTCATATGTTATGTTAAAAATTTTTGCAATTGTTTGAAAATTATACCATTGGGAAAAAATGTATCTATTTTATTAAAGATTCGTCTTCTATAATAGAAAATTAATCTACTTGTTTGAAAATTCATCATTTTAGTTAAAAAATTAATTTCTTTAGTTAAAAATGCAACTATTTTGTCGGAAACCCATTTTTCTATTGCTGAAAATGAAGATTTTAATGGAAAATGTAACTATTCAATTATTTATTGAAAATTTTACTATTAGTTTAAAATGTCATCTATTTTGTCAAAAATTCAAATACTTGTTTCAAAATTCTAGATTTTGATTTAAAAAATCTACTATTGGGAAAAAATGTATGTATTGTGTGAACAATTCGTCTTTTTTGATAAAAAATTAATCTTTTTGGTTGAAAATGTATTATTATAGTATAAAATTAATTTATTTCTTTGAAATCCTAACTATTTTGTTAAAAATGATTTTTTTTTTATTATTCGTTATGAATAAAAAATAATCTCTTTGTTTAAAAAACCAGCTGTTTTCTTTAAATGAATTTATTTGATTGAAAATCTGTGTACTTTGCAGAGAATTTGTCATTTCATGTAGTTTTAATATCCCTGAACTCATTATAATTTTTATTAAATTTTTTTTCACGCATATTCTCTTCCAAATCGTTTTACCTAATTCGTTAAAGACCCCTTCTATCTTGTGTTTTTTCCCCTGCGATTGTCGATTTAAGGCCAGCATCTGAAAATTGCTTAAGATCTTTGGTGTTAAATAAAAAAAGTGACTCGAAAAGACAATGGCATCGACAAAAAACGCGGCGACACAATTCGCGTATTGGCACGTTGTAGATAAAAAGTAGAAAACTCGCCTTTGACAAAGTCGCCATGAAGGTCGTAAACTTCGCTATTTATCATTACCAGGTCAGTTGCATTAGGTATGACGGTTACATTAGATTCCCGGTATTTTGCAAGAGAATCAGGTTTTTCTTTCTCTGCAAGAAACCTCGAAGGACTTACACTTTCGACACAGATTCGAAGGATTTATTAGACACAGCGTGTTAACTAGTTCGTCCCGACCTTAGATATAAGCTCACGCAAGAGGCAATGACGGCCAATTTGCAGTTTTTTTAACCACCAGCTTATACCCACTCTTAATTGATTAGATGCGTACTATAATAATAACAATGATAATAATAATAGTTGGTTAATAATAATAAAGTTGGTTAGACACTTGGACTTCACCTCAGAGGTCCGGGGTTCGATTACTGAGCCGGTACCTCTGGAAATTTTTCAATGTACCTTTACCGAGGTTCTGGTGGTTCGGAACCCACCTTAAGCTGTAGGTCCCCCCATCGTATACTTGACTGCAACCCAGTCCGTCAATGATGGAGTAAAAACCAGGCTTTGTCCAATATGTCTCGGCAGACTGCTCTCATCAGATCACTTGATTGCATTATAAAAATGTGTCCGTGACTGATGACATATACCGGGACAGCCCCGTGCAAAAATGATCAAATAAAAATTCATCTCTAACCAAAAATACCTTCGACATGTTGGGCAGTATAAGCCTATGACAACATTTTAACACTGAAATGTTTTTTTATAT
>NC_046664.1:15314097-15332657 GCF_010883055.1 Belonocnema kinseyi | reverse complement strand
ATAATAATAGAAAAAGAAATAGAAAAAGAAAAAGTTCTATGTGACGTGAATTCCTATTCCTTTCGAAGTTAACTGGAATTTCGTTAATGATCTTTAAGTGCCATATAAACTCTCCAAGTGCACTTGGGAAATCGGTGTCTGAAGTTTGAGTGTACCTACTAAAAACCGTTGTAGGGAATCAAGTTAGGAAATTGAAATTTTAATAGGGAGTCATATAGAGATTCCATTTTTATAGATACAGCACATTATTTTTAAAATATTGTAAGATTTTATCTGTCCTGCCATCTATCTGTGGCAGGAACAACATTAGTTTTTGTGAAATTAAAGATAAGATAAAATTTATCTCAATTGAATTAAGGCTTAGCCCCTATCCGTGGCTGAAATTTTTTATAATAGTAACTGAAAAATTTACCAAATTTGCAAACATAGCATTAAAAAAAAAAGTATAGCATGGAGTTTTTTATAATTGAAAAACAATCACTTTTTCGGCTCCCAAAAAACTTTTGAAGTAAAATTTGTTCTTAGTCTTCCTTTTTGGTAGAAAAATTGTACTAATTTATTATAAAAGTTCTCCTTTTTGGTATAAAAATGTAATATTTTTAAGTAGAAATTTAAATGCAATTATTTGTTAAAAATATATTATTAATTGTTATAGATTCAATTATTAAATTGGAAATTCATTTTTTTAATGAATTCTACTGTTGTTGCTTTAAAATTAAATCTTTTTATGTTTAAATATCAACTTTACATTTTTGTTAAAAATTCAAATACTTAACTGAAAGTTTAAGTGATTTTCTACAATTTAATTTCTTTGTTAAGAATTTGTTTAACCTGTAAATTCAACTACTGTCTTTTTCTTTAAAAATTAATCTTGTTTTTTAGATGCAAATTAATTTTTTTTTAAATTTCGCCTTTTTTGTAGAAGAATAATTCTCTTGGTTAAAAATATATCTACTTTGTTTAAAATTAATTTTTTTAAATTTTTTGTCTTTTGTGGAAAATTAATGATCTTAAATAAAAATTGAACTATTGTATTTTTGGTTAAAAGTTTACCGTTTTTAGTTAAAAATTGAACAATTTGGTTTAAGCTTTATTTATTTTTTTGAAAATTTCTATTTTTGGTAAAAAGTTTACATATTTTGTTAGAACTTTCTTTTTATGGTTGAAAATTAATTTACTACGCTAAAAATTTAATTAATCAATTTATTGGTGAAAGATGATCTTTGTTAATTGAAAATTCGACTCTTTTTGTTTTGAAAGTTATATATTTCTTTAAAAATTTGTTGTTTTTTATTGTTGAAAATAAATTATCTTGAAGAAAAAGTTTTAAAATAAACTGTTTGGTTGAAACTTCATTCATTTTCTTTAAAATGTATCTTTTTCGTAAAAAAATAATATATTTTGTTAAAGACTTTTTTGTTTGTTTGAAAATCAATGGTTTAGACTAAAAATTTAATTATTTAATTTGTTACTAAAAGATGAAATTGTTCTATTGGAAATTTGACTATTTGGTTGAAAATTTATGTATTTTGTTTAAAGTTTGCTTTTTTGGTAGAAAATTAGGTTTCTTGGTCGAAAAGATATTTTTTTTGTGAAAAAAAACTATCTGGTTAAATATTATTATTTCTTTCTTTGAAAATTCAACTATTTTGTTAAATTTTATGCATGTTTTTAAATTAATCTTTTTTGTAGAAAATTAATCCTGTTTGCTGAAATTTCGCTGTTTTAGGCTTGAAATTAATTTTCTTGTTTAAAATAATGTTTTTATTTTTGAAAAATCAACTATTTTATTACAAATTTTTTTTCTAAAATTCATCAGTATAGTTCAAAACTGATTTTTTTTTTGGTTAAAAACTAATTTTATTTGTTAAAAAAGCTTTTTTGCTTTAAATTAATTTTATTACATATAAATATAACTTTTCATTGTTTTCGTTTGAAAATTTATCTTTTCTAGTTTAGAATTCTTCTATTTGGTTGAAAACGTAATAATTTGTTAAAAATTCCTGCTTTGGTTAAAAATTGTATCATTCTGTAGTATATTCGTTATTTTATGTTAAAAATTAATTTCTTTAAATCAAAAATTCAACCATTCCATTTTTTGTTAGGAATTAATCTTTTTTTTTAAATTAAAATTTCTACTGTTTGGTTAAAAATGTATGATTTCAGGATTTTTGTCTAAGTTTTAATATCCTTGGATTTATTATTTTTCTTTAAAAATTAATCGTTGAAAAGTCAACTATTTGGTTAAAAATTAATTTCTGCCGAACTTTCCTCTATGCTTTAATAACTTTGGAATTATTATTATTTTTTTTTAAGTTTTTTTAATCTCCCGCTTCTTACTTTATCATAAAAAAACGTTTGATTTTACCCAATGCTCCTCCCCACACATTTATTTGCGTAATTTGTTAATAATCCCTAGATATGAAAATTAAATATTGTCTTTGAGATTTAATAGTTGACAATGCATTTAAAAGATATTGCAATTTAATTGCACAGTTTCATGATTACTTCAGACATTTATTCCATTTTTATTATCAACTATTTTTAGTCTTTCATCAATAAATTAAATTGCAACGACAACTGAACATAATTGTGTAGGCGTACCTTTTAACGATGCCATCAGTGTCCTACTTGCAAATTACACATTTTTGCGTTTGAGTTCGATGGAGCGGATAGTCGTGTGTTTCAGGTTCATTTCTGTCAATGTTCACTAACTTTCTGGGCTTTACCTACTTTCCTTGAAACAATTTTTTTATAAGAAATACAATTAAAAAGTTTAACTTTTTATTTTTTAAGAATTTTAAGTTATCATAAAAGTCATAAAAAAACGTTTAACTTTACGCAAATTATTGTATAGACAATTAAAAATCTTTTTAAAAAACTAGATTTCATTAAAGTTAAAATATTGGGAAACTGTACTCAAAATTATGTTGTATATACTGATAATTTCTTGTAGAAATGTACAAATTTAAAGAAAAAAATATAAATTTTACGAACAATAGTTTTAGAACCCTCATCATTTAATGACAACAATTTATTTAAGAAAACCTATTGTAGAAGTAAAAAATTTCCTGTGTCAAGATTCAACTTTTTTCGAATATTATGTAGATATTTGCTCAAAATAGAGAAAATAAATATTAATTCGGTCATCTGTTCATTAAAAATTTTTCATTTTTTTTACTCAAAACTATTTTAAGTACTTGTCCTTGCAGAATTAAAAAAAGTATACAAAATGTTGTTGTGATTAAAAAAGATAATCTCATTTGTAAAAGAAGGGAGTTTAAATTATTTAAGAAATTACATTTGTAATATAAAAAAGTGGACAAAAAAACTTTTTGAATTAGTTAAAACGACAGACAATAATAATGAATCAACTGATTGAAACAAACCAGAAGCAGTGATTAAGTCATAGAGTATGTAAGAAGTAAATAGAAGCACAACCTGACATACAAAAGCTTTGCACCTCTAGTGAGCGCGCCAAAAAGTTTGAAAATTCAAAATGGAAAAAGGAAAGTTATTAATTAAAAATGAATTTAATAATCGTTAATATTCTAATCTTTGGATGATATGATCGATTTTATTTTTCTAAAAACTTTAAGTTTGAAATAGAAATTTCTTAATTCGGAAGCCTCAGTAGTTAAGAAAATCTAAGCGTCCCATTGCAACGTTTATGATTAATCTTAATTCTAAAATAATGTCAAATTATTAGATTCATAATTAAATGCTCGTATTGAATTCCAAATCCTATGAAGTATTGCTTCAATCTAAAATATTCGATTTTTAACTCATTTATTTTGAAATTTTTTATATCATGATTTTTTTTAAATGTGTAGAAATATTTTATTTTTCATTAAAAAATAGTAATTATGAATCCAATATTCAAAACTAAATGATTTCAAAAATAAATATTTTAAAAAGAAAGCTTATTTCAATGGTTAATATTTCAGTCTTAAATTTAAACCTTAAACTTTACAATTTGAATTGTTCTATTTAACAAATTTCGAATATGCAATGAAAAATTATTTAATTTTGATCCGTCAGTAGCAATTAAACAATGATCAATTTGGTAAGAATTTTATTTAGTTTAGGAGATATTTACAAGTTTTTAAAATATCCAAACTTAATTTATAAATAGAAAAGGTTTCGAAAAATAAAAAACCAAATTTAGATTTTCGAAGATTTCGAAATAAAATTTCGAAGATTCTTAGGGATTTTTAAAGTTTGAAAAAATGAAAGAATTCCTAAGTTTTTTCAGAAAATTGGAAATGATTTTTTATTTTGAAAAAATTAATTTTGATCGATGTTTTAAAATATTTAAAAAAAAGTTCATTTGCTTAATAAATGACATTTCAGCAAATAATTGATTATTATTTTGGAAAATAATTGAGTGTAGATTTTGACCGCCGAGATATTTCTTTTCATGTAAGCTTCAGTATATACTAATAAATTAATCACAATAAAAAATTAGTATATTTTTCGCGATTTTATAATTTATTTCGTTTTGTGTTGTATTTTTTTTTCTCTGTTAATTTATGATTTAATAGAGATGATATGTTATAATTAATTCCGTGGATTTTTTTTATCTCATTTTCAATTTTCTAAACAATTTTAGTTTGCTGGAGCTTTTAATTTTTTCCGATGAGTCGAAAAATTATTGTATTTTGTAAACATTGTGAGATTTTTATTCAAAAATACAGGAAACTAAATTCTTGAAATAATTTCACAATTATTTAAATAAAAACTTTTAGTTTAATATAGTTTAAATAGAAAAAGCAGGGCAAATACTTTATTTCACCAGATGTTCGTCAAATTTTAATATTTTGAAGTAACAATTTGTTTTTTTTTATGAATAATCCTAATCAAAATAAATTCGATTAAAAAGAGTTTGTTTAAATATTCGATTTTAACCATTGTTTAAAGCTTATTTTTTGTAAAAATTAAATTATTTTGATGAATATTTGGTTGTATTTTAACAATTTCTGAAAATTTGATCTTTGATTGAAAGTGCATCTTTGTCGGTTGAAAATTCAACTATTTCTTTCAAAATTCGACTAATTTGTAGAAAATTAATTTTTTTTCAAATTCAACTATATTTTTAAAGTAATCATTTTTGGTCAAGAACTCGTCCTCTTAAATTTTAAATTCATCTTTCTTGTTAAAAAATAAATTTTTCCTGTTAACTATTTGGCTGGCAACACAATTGTTTGGTTCAAAATTATGTTGTTGTTGTTGTTGAAAATTGGTCTTTTTGGTTAAAATACATATAATAAAAGCCAAAAAATATAATGTATTTTATAGAACGCCCCTTAGTAGCATCGATTATTAAAATTGCAAAAAGTGATTATTCAATAAATGGAGGAACAATTTACAAGATAATTCGTAGCTCGTAAAGCGCCAAGGATTAAAAATTCTTAGAGGAAGCCCGCAGTAAAATTTATTTTTGCGAAATGCAAGAAATACCTTATAGTTAGAGGTAACATTGTTATTAAAGTCACGCTTATAACGCCTTAAACCTGGCATTGTGAAAAACACTCTTACAGAGAGCCTATTAAACGATAATTGCAGCAAAGTTACACGTGAAAGTGCCCATTACAGTAAAAACTCCCACTTTTAATAAGAATATTGTAAATGTATTTTAAATCAATTAGAAGTATTTAGATCACCTAGAATTCAAATAAGTGCGCGCTAAACTTTGTTTCAAAATTATTCCAATAATTATCTTATTCACTTCAAATAAAAATAAATTAAATAATATCGGATTTACAAACATTATAAAATTGTTGCACAATACTCTAATCATAATCATGTCTAACGAGCAAACGACGTTACCTAAAAGTAAAGTTTGAGCGTAAACTGGCCGGTATTGTACTCATTTCACAATATCACAAACACTTGAAATAATAATAATTTTAATTGCCGTAGTTCAAATATAAATGAGAGGTTATTGTACAATTTATAGTCAGAATTGAACTGCATCATTTTTAAGTAAATAATAAATTTATGTTACTAAATTAAAATATAAAAAAAACAATTATTTGGATTGAAACATTTAAATAGTTTTTCCTTCATATATTTTTTCAATTAAAACTTTTCGATCTAAAAGTTTGATTTGTTAATAACCTTTTGAACTAATTTGAGAACAATTAAAACATATTTTTCATATAATTTTGAAAATTTAATTTAGATTCTCATTTCACAACATCACTAACACTTGAAGAAATTATACAATTGGAAGAAGAACGGTATTTTAAATATAAATATACTTTTATCATACAATTAATCATACAATTATTTTCATCAAAACATTAAGATAATTTTCCCTCTATATATTTTTTAAATTTGAACTTTTCTATCTGAAAGTTGGATTTGTTAGTAACCTTTTAAACTAATTCTAGAAAAATTAAAATATATTTTTCATATAATTTTGAAAATTCATTTCGGATACTCATTTCACAACATCACAAACACTTAAAGAAATGATATAATTGGCATAAAAGGATATTTCAAACATAAATATACTTTTATCATACAAATTATCATTGCAATTATTTTTATTAAGACATTTAAATAATTTTTCCTTCATTTAATTTATAAATTTGAACTTTTCTATTTGAAAGTTTGATTTATTAATACCGTTCCAAACTAATTCCAGAAAAATTAAAACATGTTTAATATTATTTTAAAAATTGAATCAGATACTTATTTCATAACATCAGACAAGCACTTAAAAAAATTATAGGATTAAAATAAAGGTATTTTAAATATAAATATACTTTTATCATATAAATTATAGTCAATATTGTACTTCATAAACTCGATATAAATAATCAAATCATGTCAGTTGATTAAATAAGGCAAACAATTCTTTCATTAAAACATTGAATAAATGCCACCTTATATATTTTTTAGATTTAAACCTTTCTACCTGAACGTTTGATTGATTAAAAAGCTTTTAAACAAATTCCAGAAAAATAAAAAACGGTCATATAATTTTGAAAATTTAATTGAGATACTCATTTCACAACATCACAAACACTTAAAATGATAGTAATTTGAATAGACGTCGTTTAAACATGACAATGCATTAATTATATAATTTGTAGCTAATATTGAACTGCATAACATCAAAGTAAATAATTTATGTTTCCTAATTAAATAAAACAAAACAATTATGTGAATTAAAACTAATTTCAGAAAAACTAAAAAATATTTCATATAATTTTGAAAATTGAACTCAGACACTCATTTCACAACATCACAAGCACTAACAAAATTATATAATGAAATTAAAGATATTTGAAATAGAAATATACTTTTATCATACAAATTATAGTTGATATTTTACTTCATAAACCCGTTATAAAAATAAATTTATTTTCCTTAATTATGTCACATAATTTAAAAATTGAATTCAGATACTCATTTCACAACATCGCAAACACCCAAAGGAAATACATAATTGGAATAGAGGTATTTTAAATATAAATATAATTTCATCATAAAAATTATGACTAATATTTAATTACATAACCTCTAAGTAAATAAACAGTTAATGTTACTCAATTGAAAAAAAAGATTTAACCTTCTGCAAAAAAAATTTATATTCACCTTTTCCGGACGCAAAAAAATGAGAAGACAACATCCCTCCATAATTTACAAACTTTAAGTTATTTAATATTGCGAACAAAATAATTCTGGTAATAATTCATCAGTTCACAAAATGAAAACAATAAACAATTCATTTAAATAAAAAATTTAAATAATTTAATTTAGATACTCATTTCAGAACATGACAAACTTAAAAAAATTATTTAATTGAAATAAAGGTATTGTAAATATAAAAAAATAAAACAGTAGAAATAAAACATGTTTTTATATAATGTTGAAAATTAAATTCTGCTATTTATTTTGCTTCAGAAATATTTTAACATATATAAAATTGCGATAGAGGTATTTTAAATAATAATAAAATTTTATTGTATGAATTGAAGTGAAGATACAATTAGCTTTAATGAAATAATCCATTTATATTACTGAATTGAAAAAAATTAAAATGATATCCTAATGTAATTTAATATTTTAAACAAAAGTAATCAGGTAATATTAATTCAAATAGTTTGAAGAACAAAAAGTGGGACGAAAATCCCGATGAATAAAATTCCCGACTCTGCCATATCCCTGAAGGGGAAAATTCCCGGGTAATAAAATTCACTAATAATGAAATTTCCTAATAGTTTATAATAATACCGAATTTGAGAATTCCCGAATTTAAACTATCACCATTGTTTTTATTAATATTATAATTTATTATAAATACAGTAATCAAATATTTTTACAAGGAAAAAATATATTTCTGAACGATAGTTTTTTAAATTATTTGTATTTTCAATTTAAACAATAATTTTAAAAACTTTAAGCGTTAAAAATAATTTATTTTTTCGATAAAAGTATATGATTTTTGTACCTTTAATAAATGAGTAATATTGATACAAAAAATATAAATTGTTTGAATTCGGGAATTTTTTAATTCTGATATTTTATTATTTCGGAATGTGGTTATTCGGGATTTTTTGCATTAAGGAAGTTGATCATTCGGAATTTTTCAGTTATCCCTTAAAAATATTAAACAATTGTTTTCATAAAGAAATTCAAATAATTTTTGCTTTACATTCTTTGATTATATTTAAAGTTTGATTTCAAGAAATTTCACTTATTAATAAACTTTTAAAATTTTACTTAATTGAAGAAAATGTAAATTTTAAGAAACATAAATAAATAAAAAAAAATAACAGCGTGCAGGTATTTTTAACATGAATACACTTTTAATCTATAGAATTATTTTGATTGAAACTTTCAAATTGTAAATCAGCTCATCAAAATACTTCGCATAACTGTAGAGAAATAATGAAATATATTCTACGTATATTATTAAAAAAAGCCAAAAATTAAACCTTAAATAAATTGAGAAAAAATAATGAAATTCATTCCACGTATATTAAAGTTAATTACGTTTAAAATAAGATAAATAATTTTAGAACATCACTGACTAGATAAGAAATCTAGCAAAATTACTGAAATACATTTAAAATCGTATATAAGAAAGTCAATCATAATTTGCCTAAATAAAAAAATTTATAAAAATTAGTGACGCACATCGTATGTCACTTATTTATGTATATGTATAATTCTACAGTTTCAAATTTGTGAAATTTTTTAAGCAAATTTTACATAACTTTTTGAATATTGCATATATGTTTTGAAATATGATTTCTCTACCTGTTTTTCATTGCCTTAGAAATCTTTTACTTTCTTTTATAATAATTATATACTGCAATGTAGTAATTTTGTCATTTCGAGTTTAGATCATGTAATGGCAAGGTGCAAGTGCAAATTGTAAACGGTAAACGAACTTTAGTGCAAAAGAGTCACATTGTGTGTTCTTGAGGAATGCGGAAGTTACAAAATTTCTGCAAGATTTTTGTTCCAGTTTTTAAACAATTGTTAAGTATATAATTCTTTACGTCTTACAAAACAAACTTAATTCATGGACTTTTTTTAAAAAAAATTTATTTCCATGGCCGTGAAACCTAAACCGCTTCTAATTTTATCAAACTGTTTCTTGAACGTAGTTTTTATTTAATATTTGAAAAAAAACAATTATCTACTAATTGAATACGAAAATTTTAACCAAATAGTAGTTTAATTTTCAACTGAAGAATATACGTTTTTTTAACAGATAATTTAATAGTTAACATTTCAGTTAACAAATTATTTCTTAATCAAAAATGAAAAAATCATTTAATAGTATCCATAAGTTTTTAACTAAAAGGATGAATTTCCTGACAAGAAAATGAATTTTTACACAAATAGTAGAATTATAGAAAGCTAAACTGACAACAAAATGAATACATTTTTAACCAAATGGTTGACTTTTCAAACTAAAAAAGATCCTTTCTCACTAAAAATGAAATAGCTAAATTTTTAGTTTATAATATCATGTTTCAACCAAAACAAATTAGTTTTCTACAAAATACGTAAACTTTTAACAAAAGATTTAAATTTGAATTAAAAAGATCATTTTTCAACGATAAAATAATATGAATTTTCTATCAGTGAAGTTGTTAAATTTATTAAAAAAATACAAATAATAAAAAAAGTTAAATCCTCAGTAAGATAGAAAAAATTTGAAATCTAGAAAGATTAATTTTACCCGAAATAATTGCTTTTTTGATTTATAAAGAATAAATTTACGATTAAAAATGGTGCAGCCAATTTTTCAGATTAAGAAATTAATTTTTAACAAAACGAAAAATATTTTAACAAAATTAAAATTTTTAATCAGAGAGGTGAATTTCCTACTAAGAAAATTAAGTTTTACAACAACAGACAAATTCTATAGAAATCGCTTGCATTTTTAACAAAAAATATGAATTTTGAAGAAAAAGTTAAGTTTCCACTAAATAGTTTAATTTTGTTCACCAAATTTTTAATTATTAAGCGGAAAAGACGAATTTTCTTCTTTTAAATTTTCGAATATTTCTATTTTAAACGAAACACATTTTAATTTAAAATAACCAAATAAGAAAATAAAAATATGATATTCAAACATCTTTTAGCTAGAAAATTCAACTATTTTAAAAAAGTTATCCTTTTTTGGATAAAAATGTAACGGTTTTGTTAAAATATCGGTTTTTTTTTGTTTGAAAAATCATCTTCCTTGACTGAAAATTGATCCTTCGTGGTTAAAAAATCAAATTTTCGTTTTAAAATTATTGCGTTTTGATTAAGGATTTAACCACTTTGTCAAAAGTTTGTATTTTCTTGTTCTAAAATCGACTACATGTTTAAAGTTTAACTAATTTGAAAATAGGCTGCAATTGATTCATCATTTTAGTTGAAGATTGATTTTCTTTGGTGAAACCTTGTCTGTTCGATTTCAAATTTCATTTATTTGTTAAATTTCCTAATTTTTGGTTTAATACAACAGTTTTGAAAATTTGGTTTGATTTAAAATTCATTTTTCAAACTGCTAATTTAAAAAAATCCGTATTTGTTTGGAAAACAAATTTTTTAGTTGAAAATCATTCACGAATCAACTATTTTGTTGGATATTCCTCTTTTGATAGAAGAGTCATATTTCTGGGCTAAAAATAAACATTTTTGATGAATATTTAACTTTTCAAAACGAAAATTCAATTGTCTACAAATTCGTCTGTTTGCTTTAAAATTCAACAATTTGATGGAAAATTAATCTATTTGGTTGAATTTTGTTGTTGTTGAATTTAAAAGGTTAAAAAATAATTTTGCCTTCAAAATAATTTTTTAAACTGCAAGTTTTAAAGAATCATTTTCTTGTTTCAAAAACTCTTTTTCTGTTAAATATTCAACTTTTTGGTTAAAAATACATTTTTTGATTGAAACTTCATCTATTTGGTCGACGACTCAATAATTTTGTTAAAAATGTCTCTTTTGGCAGAAAAATAATATTTTCGGGATAAAAATAAATTTGTTGTTAAAAATTAAACTATTCTGGGTTAAAAATTCAATTATTGTGATTAAGTCAATTTCAATTTTTCTTGGTTAAAATTAATTTATTTTTTGCCTAAAAGTCCAACTATTTAGTTTTTATTGCAACTTTTTGGCAAAAAAATAATTTTCTTATTGTGACTTTCCTTTTCGGGTTTAAAAATTCTTCTTTTTGAAAAAAAATCTTTTTTGGTTGATAGTTCAACTATTATTTAAAAAATGCAATATATTTCGACCTTTGTAAAATGATTAATTGAACGTAATAATAGATGAATCACGTTATATTTAACTCAATCTTTCACTAATGCCTTTTCTTTTTTATATTCAATTAAATATTTCATTTTAGTCTAGTAGGGACAAAAGTTGATTCATTTTTTAAGACATCTATAATTTCTTTTTTAGTGTGGGAATTATGACTTTATTTACATAACTTTGAAAGTGGCTTTCTGGCTCTTATTTCAAGAATTGACAATTAAATTGTCGAATTTGATGCTTTTATAGGTTCCCTGTGGGACGTTTGATGATTTTATAATCGTCTCCGAATTTCGTCATCTTTTGATCCTGTCATCCGAATTGTCAGAGGCCAATGACTTTATAAATGATTATCGATTCTATGAAAATATTGGATTTACGTCAGCTTTTCCAAGGCCGCAAGATCTTACGAATTTCTTCTTTTGTCTCTATTTTTGTATCTTATTGGCTGCCTGAAAATAAAAAAGTAGGAGCTACGCGATTTTTAATTAAATGGAAAAAGTATTTCAGATCATTAAAAAATAAAAGGATTCGAATTTTAAAGGCTTTATGATATTATTTATGATTCCAAGGGAGTGCAGAAAATTTCAAAGGATTTTCACTTTTTAAATTAATTTTTTAAATCAGAAACAAGTTCAGTTTATTTTAAAAAATTTTGTTATAGGTTTTACAAAAAATCTTTTAGGATTCGAGAAAGTTGCATATTATCCCTTATTAATTAAAAAATTTTTTTTATTAATATGTTATTAATAAGGAATCATGTTTATGTGCTGAATTTATAAATTTTAATTTTAAAACTTAAAATAAAAGTTTTTTTTTTAATTTAAGATTTAAAGAGATTTAAAAATATTTCACAAATATTAGAAAAATCTGTAAGGTTTCAAAGAGTTTCCTTGAATGTAGGAAGATTCGGAAGGATTTCATACAGAATTTATAAGATTTTAGGATAAATTAAAAGATCAAAATGGATTTTTGAAAATTTCCAATATTTAAAAATATTTTTAAGGATTTTAAAATAATTTTAAGGGACTTTTAAAGCCCTCAAAAAAATATTTGAATACATTTTCCGGGGTCTAAACAAATTTTATAGGACTTCGAATTTTTAAAACTATTTTACAATATTTTAATGCATTTTAAAGAATTTATCCACAATAATTGATGGATTTAGTAGGATTTTAAAGATTTGAACAAAATTTTTAAATTATTTACGGCATTGCCAAAGAGTTTTTCTTCCTTTACAGATCTTAGAATATTTAAAATCATTTCAAGGAATTTTGAATAGATTTCAATAATTTAGAGAGGTTTGAAAGGATTTAAAGTATTGTAGAATATTTTAAAAGGTTGGTAGACATTTTTAATAGATGAAAATAAATCAAAAAATTTTAAGATTTAAAAAAATTCCAAGTAATTTTCAAGATCTTTAAACAATTTCAGAGATTTAAAAAAATTGCAAAGGATTTAAAACATTTAGGATTTATAAAATAAAATTCTATGAAATCATGGGATTTGAAAAATATTAAGAAATTTACAAAGCATTTGAATGATATTTAAAAATATTGTCAAGCTTTTTTAAAAATTTATATTTTAAATAAGTTTTAAGGATACTGAAAAAGATTACTGGGAATATTTTAAATGATTTTAATGGATTTTATGAGATTTCCAACGAATTCGATATTATAGATTTGAAAAAATTTTCAAATATTTTAAGGTATTTCCAAAGATTTAAATTTTGTTATAAATTTTAAAAGATTTAAATCCATTCTGAGGAAATTTTTATAGATTTTAATAATTTGCATGGATCTTCATTAATTTTAAAAACGTCAAGAAATTTTTAACTTTTAATCACATAGTTGAGTTTTCAATTTAAAATGACATGTTTTTTCAAAAAAAAAATGGTCAACAAAACAATCAAATTTAAAAAAATTAATGAATTTTTAAGGAAATACTAACATCTTAAATTGATTCCTTTTTTTATTTTAAATAAAAAACGGTCCAATTTAACACACTAACCCCGAATTCTCAATAAGAATGGTAATAGTTGATATTTCAACTAAAAAAGGCGACCTTTTAGTGAAATATTTGAATCTTTAACAGAAACAGTGTTTAAAAAAATGTATTTAAAAAAAATCAAGAAGTCAACTTTTCAATCAATTATTTTTTTAAATTTAAAATAAAAAACATTCGAATGTAACGAAAAATCTGAATTCTTGACTAGAAATGCAGTAGTTGACATTTTAACCAAAATAATATATTAAAAAATAAATAACAATAATATTTAACCACCAAAGACGAAGTTGAAAAACAGGTCGACTCTTCAACAGAAACAGATTTTTTTGAAAACATTTATTTGAAACCAAAAAAGCGAATTTTTAAGAAAATAGTTTAATTTTTAATCAATGAATTTTTTTTATTTTTAACGAAAAAGGGTCGAATTTTATGCAAAGGTAAAAATTCTGAACAAGAAATGTAATAGTTGATATTTGAATCAAAAAATTTAATTTAAAATAAAAAAAGGTTATATTTAACGAAAAAAGACGAGATTTTAACACAATAGTTGAATCTTTAACAGAGGCGTATTTTTATTTTTAACAAATTTCATTTTCAGCACAAAAAAAGAATATCTGAAAAAATAGTTAAATTTTATCGACCCATATTTAAATAATTGATATTTCAGGAGTATATCATATTTTATATCATATTTTTATTTATATCATATTTTGATTTTTTAATTTTACCTGAAAATTTAATTTTTCATTGCATTCTGCAGCCTATCTTATTTTAATTTTCGGTTAGTGGTCTTCAAGATTTTCAAATTCCACATTTATTTTCTCGAACCTGGATAACTTGTTTCATTAAAATTTTGTTGTGCTTAATTCATTAAAACTTCAGCTTGGATGTGGACTTTTGTTCCTGTCCAAATATGAGAAACAAGAAACGATCTGATTTGGTTCCAGTGGCGTAATATGATAAACGTTCCACTTGTGAATATTGACGCTCCGGGTTCAAATCCTGGCAGATTCAAATTTTTTCTCGTTGCTTAAAAAATTATCTGACTAGTAATCTGCAAAATTTCACATCAGAAATTAATTTCAATAGTTATTTTATGTTTTATATTATTAATTTATTCTATACCAACGAAATAATGCTAAGCATAGGTCAATTTGTGGATCGTGACTCTAATTTTAATGAAATTTTTTTTTATTCCTATGGAATTTACTTTCATGTGTACGGATCCTCGACACAATTAAGCATCGAAACACGTCCTTCATTTCATTTCGTTTCACGTAGTTAGTTGTCTGTTTCGTGTGTCAAATGAAAATTTCTTTCCTCAGTCTGCCATTATACTGTGACTCCTGGGGTTACCAGCAACGTGAATGCGGGTCAAGGTTGAGCACCATTGCACTATTCATGAAGAGTCGCATGCAAAACGTGTCTGAATTCAATTTTTTAATTTTCTTTATCGAAAATCTTTTATTTTTTATTTTAGCTCTCCACGAGGGAAAAACTCAAAAAACCAAATTTTAAGTTAAACATTAAATTTCAATAACAAAAATGAATTTTCAACAATTTTGTTAATTTTTAAACTTAAAAAATGAACTTTTCTGTCGACAAATACATTTTGAAGCAAAAAGATGAATTAAAAAATGTTTAAAATATAGAAAATTAATATTCATGATTGAAGATTTATTTATTATGTTGCAAATTAATTTTCTTCCCAACAAAGATGTGTTCAACTTAAAATATAAGAAAGTGTTGAAAATTCGACTATTTGGCATAAAATCAATGAAAGTTGTAAAAAATTTAATAATTTTGTGAAGAAGTCACTTTTTCTTTTGAAAATTCACTTATTTCGTTGTAAGTTTATCTTTTTGGATTAAAAATTCAACTACGTTGTAGAAAACTTCACTTATTGGTTGAAAATAAACTTTTTTCATTGTAAATTCATCTATTTAGTTGACAATTTATCTTTTCAAGTTAGAGATGCTACATTTTAGTTGAAAATTCAACTATTTATTTGAAAATGCTTTAATTTGGTTAAAAAATTGTCTTTTTTGTTAGAAAATTGATTTTTGTTCAGAAATTCATCTTCGTGGTTTAAAATTAATTGTTCAACTGAAAATTTAGCTAGACCATTTTTTATTGTACCTTTATCTTTTGCGGTCTTTTTCATAGAAAATGAATCATCTTAATTTAAAAATTTTGGTTTTATTTAAAAATGGAAGTATTTCTGACAGTAAAAGAGTGTCCCAAAGTCCAAAGTAATAGATTCATTTTTTCATAAGTTCTCGCTCTCACAGACAGACATACATACATAAATACAAACACAAGTACATCACACATACATAAATGCAGGCAAACATACATACTGACGTGCAAAAATGCAGACATACATAAATTCAGACAAACAGACATACAGATTCGTCCATACATACAGACAAAATGCATTCAGACAAAATGCATACAGACATACATACATAAATTCAGACATAAATACATAACCCATGCAGACATAAATACATACATAGTGACTTCAAAAATGCAGACATACATCAATTCAGACATACAGCAATACAAACATACACACACAGATACAGGCATACACAAAGCTACAGAGGTATATATACATACATACATACAGGCATACAGAAATGCAGTCGCGCAGACATACATACAGGCATACTTTCATACATACAGAAATAAATTATACATACATGCATACAAACATAGAGATATACAGACATACACGCGTTAGACATACATCTATATATACAAAATACAGATATACATGCGTGCAAACATAAATACATACACACATGCATACAATTATTGGAACGTACAGGCATACATGCATATATAAAAACATAAACACATAGGACATATATACATAAAAATATACACACAATGGCATAATACAGACATACGGACTTACATACCAACATAAGTGCATGCATCCAGGCATAAATGCATATCACATACGACCCGACAGACAGAAATTGAAATATATAAACATAAACCCAAAAATACATAAAGTCATACAAACATACAGACATACATACGTATACACATAAATAAATACGTATGTACGGTAATACATACATATATACACAGAGGGAGACATACAGACATAGCGACATACATACAGGCAGAAAAATTCGTCACAGCCAGTTTTTCATGTTTATTGGGTATCAAATCGTTGATATTTGGCAAAAAAGGATGAGGGCGGGATCCCGTGCAGAATATTATTTTATTTAACAATCTCTTTTAACTAAGAATAAGAAAAATAAATTAATATGGGCTTGATCGGGGCCAGGCATGTTTATCTCTGGGCGCAGCGCTTGGGCCCCGTTTGGGCATCGCGTTTCATTTCGAGTCTGGCCCCATCTAGATAGCCTGATTTGGCCAAATTCTGCCTGATCTGGCCCCGATCAGATCCAAATTGGAATTTCTGCACGGGAGGGGGTAGAAAAATTGAATACCGTCTCTGCTGAGAATGTAAAAATTGAAATAAAGAAAAAATTGAGTGAGAACTTCACTGTGAAAAATTGATGAAAAAAGTGGCTTTTTGAAGATAAATGTTTCGGTTTGCAGATTGAAAGGAGGAATAAATTGAAATCGAGATGAGAGATAGCTGGATGCTTATCTACCCTTAAATCATTTTTGCAGACGTGTTCCGTTCCGTCTTTGTTGCCACGGGCAGAATATACAGGTACTCGCGAGGTTAATTACTGTACCGTGTTACAGGTTGTCTTGCGATTCTCAACCTTGACCTGTATCGACCTGGTTCGATTCCTAAGCCATATGCACATTTCGCAATTCCCGCTTCCAGCACCAATTTCACTTCGACCATGACTTGAGTGCTAAACTTCAATTTCGTACCTCGCCTTTGTTTTTCTTCGCGAGATCCATTGTCGTTGAAATTAAACCAGTGGTGTAAATTGATCCAAGATTGGGATCTAATTATCTGCTAATAAGTTCGATAAGTGATCTACTTCTAGATTGCAAAATTAACAGCTCGTAAAATTACATGCCGATGGGTGAAGAAAAAACTATTATGGGCGTTATGAAATGCCCAGAGGGGCGAATCGCTCATATTTCAGAAGGTGCTTTCAAAATAGGAATGATACCTGGTTTTGTATTAGAGGTTATTATTATTATTGTCTTGTTAGTCTGCTCCATTTAGTTCATGTAGCACTGCGGTTTAAACTTATTGAATTATGCTCTTTTTTAATTTTAGTACCCTGGTGAAATAGAGATCTGGTGAAATAAAGGTCTGGTGAAACAGAGGTCTTTTTTTTTAAATTAATCTTTTTGCTTGAAAATTCAACTACTCGGTTGAAACGTTAAACTAATTTCTTGAATAGTCATTTTTTGTTTGTTGAAGATTCAAATATAATGTTGAAAATTAAACTATTTAAATTTTAGTTAAATATTTAATTAGGTGACTGCAAATATTTCTATTTTATTGGCAAATTAATATATTTTGTTGGAAATTAGTTTCTTTTTTTGTTTGGGAAATAATCTTTTTAGTTTAAAATTAATGCTTTTTACTGAAAATCTAACTCTTACATTCTTGATTGTAAGTTTATCTTTTTTAGTTGAAAATTCAACTATTTGGTTGAATATTCATAAATTCTGTTAAAAATTTGTATTACGAGGGTAGTTCAATAAGTCCTTAGAAAGACCAACAGATGGCGCGCGAATCGCTCCAAATCATCTGTTTTCAGTCAGCACCACTCCCGACTAGATATATGGTGCAGTCACAGTCCACATCTTCTGAGTTT
>NC_046664.1:15305228-15313997 GCF_010883055.1 Belonocnema kinseyi | reverse complement strand
GTGGTCGCCTCTGAGGCTCTTTTGGCGCGCATAAGTCGGAATCGTGAGGAATTTTTTCGTCGATTTGTGACTGTGGATGAAACATGGATACACAATTACACTTCTGAGCCAAAGGAACAATCCAAACAATGGATTTCCACAGGCGAACCAGCTCCAAAGAAGGCAAAGACCGTAAAGTCAGCTGGTAAGGTTATGGCTACAGTTTTTTGGGGACTACTTGGAAAAGGGTAAAACAATCACTGGTGAATATTATGCATCATTATTAGAGCAGCTGAAAGAAGAAATTAAAAAAAAACGACCACATTTGGCGAGAAAAAAAAGTCTCTTTCTTCACGACAACGCCCGAGTTCACACATGCTTCGTTTCAATGGCTAAAATTGAAGAACTAAAATTCGAATTGATAAAACACCCACCGTATTCACCAGATTTAGCCCCCAGTGACTTTTTCTTATTTCCAAACTGAAAAAAATGGCTCGGTGGACAGAGATTTCCAGACAACGAAGACGTCATTGTCTCTGTAAGTGCTTATTTTGAGGAACTTCCGAAAACGCACTTTTCTGAAGGATTAAAAAAACTTGAAAAGCGATTGACCAAGTGTATAGAGCTCCAAGGAGATTATGTTGAAAAATAAAAAAAAATTTACCCAAAAAAAATTGTTTTTATACTTCATTCTAAGGACTTATTGAACTAACATCGTAATTTCAGAAAATTATTCCTTTTTCCTGAAATATTTACTACTTGGTTGTAACTTATTCTACTTTGTTAATAAATTACTTTTTGGTAAAATATTTATCTAGTATGTTGAAAAAGTAACTATTGCATTTTTGTTAAAGTATTCAATTATTTGGCTGCAAATTTAATTCTTTTAGTTATGAATTCAACTATTTGGTTTGAAATTCATGTTTATGGTTAAAAATGAAATTATTTGGTTAAAAATAGTGCTTGTTTTTCCAAAAAATTCAACTATTTTGTTTGAAAGTAATTTTTTTAGTTTGAAATTATATAGATTTTTTGAAAAATTTCTATTTCAGTTAAAAGTTCATGTTATTATTTCAAAATTGAAATATTTTCTGAAAAATGATATTTTTTCAGAAAATCGAACATTTTTGTTAAAAAGTAATTTTTTGAATTAAAAACTTCGCTTTTTTAAACAAAGTTGTCTTTCCAATTGAAAATTCATATTTTTGGTTGAAAATTAAATTCTTAGGTTAAAAATTTATATTTTTTACAGCAAATTTAACAATTTTCTTATAAAGTAATTTTTAATTGAAAACTCAACTGTTTGGTTGAAAATTTGGGCTTTCATCAAAGTCGTAAATCAAAGTCGTAAAGTTTATTTTCCGATTATTAATTCATTTATTTAGTAAGAAATTAATTCTTATTTCAGAAAATTCAACAATATTGTTGAAAAATATTTCTTTTGGTTTGAAAATTTGGTGAAAAATTAATCTTCTTGTCGAAAAATTCAACAATTTGGTTGAAAAGTAGTTTTTTTGGTTAAAAATTCGAATTTTTTGTTGAAAATTTTTCTTTTTTTCTAGAAATTCATCTAGTTTGTTTATATTAATTTACTTTCACCAATTCAACTATTTTGGTGAAAAGTAAAAAAAATATGGGAATTTATCTTTCTTCAGTTGAAAATTCAACTGCTTGGCTGAAAGCTAAACGATTTTTTCAAAATTTTACTCTTTGGTTGATTTTTTTTGTAGAAAATGATTCTTCTTTGTTCAAAATTCATTTATTCTGTTGAAAATTAATTTTTATGCCATATTGAAAAATATGTTAAATTTTTTTTAAGATTTCCGAACTATTATAGAAGATGAAATTTGAACGTTTTAAGGCATTTTTTTCATTTTTAAATTTTTTATGTATATCTTAAATATCTTCAAAATGGACAAAAAAAATCTCCTACACTCTTGGGAAAATAAAAAATGATGTTTACTTTTAGTATTACTTTTTTAAAGATGCAACTACTCGACTGAAAATTGAATTATTTTGCAAAAAAATCTATTTTGTTAAAAAAATATTTATATATTCATGAAAATATTAATAAAAAAGTAATTATAAGGAAAAAAATTATATTAGTCATTAGAAAATTCATGACTTTTTGTAAATTTTTGATATTTTTTGTGTGTGAAATTTAGCGGGTTGGAAATTAATCTTTTTTTTATTGAGGATTCAATTATTTTGTTAAGTCTGTCTTTTCTGGATGAGTTTAGCTGTTTTTGATTTTAAATACTGATCTGATTTCTAAACGAATCATTTTGAATTATCTAAAGAATCTTAGCCAAAGTATATTTATATAACCTCAAAAATAAATGAAATTGAAAAATAAATATTTGTTTGAAATTATCGTTTGCTATTAAAAAATTTTTGATCCCTTAAATCGAAAAATTTTTGTAAATAAAAAAATCCCTGAATAGTTTGTTGCTATCATTTTATAATTAAATTTGAAAGAACGAACTCTCATCAAAATTTTACCCATTTCCAGTTTTTAAAAGAAATTTCTAAATAATTCTCTAAACTTTTATTAATTATAAATATTTAATTAAGTCATATAAATTATTTTCAAAAGTCGTTCAACCCACAAAGGACACACATTTAGAATAATTCCACAAAGGACACACGGAGTCTCACTGACCCCACCCAACTGAAATAGCAGTCAGATCAAAAGTAAATGATATTTTGTCTAAAAAAATCACAAGTGATGTTGAAACAATAAAAAATAGTACCAAATTATTTCCAAAGCATTAGTGATAATTCCACTATTTGAAAAATATTACTTAAAGAAGAGCGTCGTCAATCGGAAGAAATCGGAAAAGGCGTGGGGTCATAGTTACCCCAAATGTCTTAAATTATATTTTTGGCTTCAAAAAATCAGAAGTGATGTTCAAACCATACAAAATAGGAATATCATATGTCTAAAGCATTAGTGATAATTTAACAATTCGAAAAAAATAATTGAAAATAGAAATCGTAGACAATCGAAAAAAATCGAAAAATCCGAGGGGTCAATGCTACCCCAAGTGTCGTAAATGATATTTTTGGTTAAAAAAAGATCATAAGTGCTGTTAAAACAATTTAAAATAGAAACGAAATATGTCGAAAGCCTCAGTGATAATTAAACTATTCGAAAAAAATTGAAAAAAGAATAGTGAGATAATCGGAAAATCTTTGGGGTAACGCTGACCTCAAGTGTCTCGAATTATATTTTTGCTTGAAAAAAATCATGAGTGATGGTGACACGGTACGGAATAGGAATATAATATTTTTAAAGCATCAGTGACAATTAAACTAATCAAAAAAAAAATTCTTTAAAAAAGAAAACGTTTACAATCGGAAAAAAATCGGAAAATCCCTGGGGTAAAAGTGACCCCAAGTGTCCTTTGAGGGTTAATGCCTTTAAGAAATGAAAAATTACAAATTCTTAGACGATCCGTTAAAAAAGAAAAGATATTAAATTTAAAAATGCATAGTTTCACTAACTTTTCTGATAATTTTCTTGCAATAATAAAAATCCAATCTGGAAGAGCTTATATTTGCAAGGATAACAACTTTCTTAGCGAGGTTTTAGTTTTAGGAAGTCGCTTGAGATTCTCTTAATATCGTCAGACAATTTTACGCGATTTTGACTCACAGTGGCGACAAGGATTTTTTTCCTTCATTTTATTCCCGGCAAATAAAATCTTTAAACTGACATTTCGAAAGTTCGGATCATTCACCTTCTCATCACTGCAGAAAACAACTCTGTAAATGCCATCAGGCAAATGAAAAACTTATCGTAAAGAAAGTATTAAAAAATACAGGATTATCTTCTTTTAATTTGAAATTTGAATTCAAATAAAGATAAACATTTATTTCAAAATAAATCTATAAAAACAAGAGGAAAATTTATTTTTATTTCTGAGAATTTAAAGCTCTTGATTCAGAGTAAGGAAAATAAAACTAGTGCAAATGATAAGTGAAAAATAATATTAGTCTCTTTTAGAGAATTCTTTTTTCCTCTGTCTTTAGGTAACGTCCCCGTATTTTCCTTTTTCTCGTTTTTTAGATCAGATTCAACCAGTATTGATAGAATTCAATAGGAAGATGCAAATATTTCTTGTTGAAATTTCATTATTCTTATTTGAAAAGTCCAATATTATTATTTTGGTTCGGAATTCACCGCGTTTGGGGGAAAATAATTCTTCTCTTTAAAAAATTGAACAATTATTTACAAAAATGTAATCTTTTTGGTTGACAACTCAACGGTTTTGTTGCAATGCGTTGAAAATAGTTGTAGCTAAAAAATTAGGAAAAGAACTTTTAAAATTCTTTATAGTCTGTACAATTTTTTAATAAAAATAGGATTTTCTTAGGGATATAAAATGAAAAGGTATAACAATTTTTCAATCTAACCCATTTAACAAACTTATTTCACTATGAAAAAATATTGGCATAATTCTTAATTCGTCACGTTTTTTAATAAAATTATTTTATTTAGAATTTCAATGCACGATTTTTGTAAGAAAAATTTCCTTAACAATATTGAATAAGATAGTAACAAACAGAATTGTAAAGTTGAATAAAAATTACTATTTTTTCTGAAAGTCGTATAAAATACAAAATTTTATTTAAATTTTTTAAAATCAGCTATTAAAAAATATTAAATACTGTTGTAGAACCTTTATATACTACTTCTCAGAGCATAAATATTATGATAAATTCTTTCTGATTGTTTAAATATTTAACTTATTCATTTTCGAAAAATTAAAATAGCTTATCCAGTATCTGAAATTTAAGAAAGTTAAAACATTAAAATAAGTTTATAACTTATTCATTGTAATTTTTTAGATATATACTTGAAAATTAAAGAAAAATTTATTTATTCCTTAGAAATTATTATTTAAATTTGTTAAGCTGAAACTGCATAGTTTAAAAAAAATACAAAAATTTTAAACGCCCAATCGATAATATGCTAAATATTTAATTTTTATGATTTAAAATAAAAAATATTGTTTACAAAATTTTTTTAAATTAGTTGAATAAAAAAATATTAATTTTGTACAAAAAAAATTAACAAAATAGTGGGTTTGCAAACCGAAGAAGTGATTTTTTATTTAAAATGATGAATCTTTGATTTTAAAAATGAATTTTTAAGAAAGTACTTGAACCCTCGAAGAAAAAAGATTATTTTTTAATTAGTTGCATTTTAAACCGAAAAAGAAGAATTTTCAACACAATAGTGGATTTATCAACCAAAACAGACAAAATATCTTTGAATAACAAAATGTTGTAAATAAATATTTATTTTTTAGTTTTTTTTCTATTTCTTTTTGTTTTAAAGTTATAGAAATATCATTTTTGTAAGATTCTTGAGAAAGTAAAAAAAAATGTTGGAAAATTTCCGATGTTAAAAAAGTTAAATTTGTTTTATTTTACACGATTTTGAAAAATTGTAGGAAAAATTAAAGCCAGTTGAAACGAGATATAGGACTTTGAGAAATTTCGAAACCAAACATATTTTAAGCTAACTTAAATTATTCATAATTTATTAAAAAATCTTTGAAAATTGAAAAAAAATTGTCCTTAAATCTCTCATTTTTTCGACATTTGTAGCATTATTGCACAAACTCAAACCTTTTTAAAGTTTCCTTTAAAAATTATTTTTGGAAAAGAACAAAAAAATGTTCCTATGAATTTTAAGAAATTTTTTTTATTTTCTTGAAAGCCTTCAAACTTCTTAAAACGCTACGAAATTTTTTTCAAAATCTTTAGAAATTCAGATTTTGTTCTGAATTTTTGCACATCTGTTCAAATTTAAAGTAATTTTTCAATCAATGTCACAACATTTAAACATTTTAAATCTCTTTTGAAATAATTTGCATTTTTTCAAAAAGTTTCTTAAAATTCTTAGAAATAAAAGAATGCCTTTAAATCTTCCAGATTTTGTTTAGAAAATTTTGAAAATCTTGTGAAATGGCTTATAGTCGTTTTAAATATTATCTTAAAATTAGATATTCAAAATTAAAATTCATTTTGAATTATCCCATGAATTTTAAGAAATATTTGTTATTATCGCGAAACTTTTGAAAAGGCTTAAGAAGCTTCAAAATTTTAATTTTTAAATATTAAGAGATATAATTTTTTTTAACTTTTTGAAAATGTTTTAAAGCTTTAAATTAGTTTTGAATCTATTTAAAACTTCAGAATGTCTTTTAAATTTGATCGAAATTTGTGTGAATCGTTGTAATCTTGCTAATTCAAAAATGTTACTTCAAAATCGCCAAAATTCGTTTTCGAAATCTTTGGAAAAAATTTAGGATGTTTTAAAATATTTGTTTATTATTCTTTTAAAACTTATTAATTAACATTAAAAAACCAGTAAAATTGTTGTCAGGAATTTTGAGCCATTCTAATTATCATGAAACCTTTCTAAATCTTTAAGAAGCTTTACAATTTTTATTTCTAAATATTCCGAAATTTATGTTTTTTTCTATTTTTTTTGAAATGTTGTTAAATTTCACATTGATTTTGAATTAATTTAAAACCTATAAATTTCTCTTAAATTTAAAAAAAATTTTATAAAAGTTTGTAATTTTACAAACAGAAGATTTTCGCTTTAAAATCATCCATTTTCTTTTCAGAAATTTTAGAAAATGATTGAAAATGTCTTGAATTTTCGCTTAGAATTTATAAAAAATAATTTTGAATTTTCCCAAGAATTTTACGAAATATTCTTATTCTCTTTAAACATTAAAAAATTTGTAAAATAGCTTCTCTATTTTTCTAGAAATCTTTCAAAATCGTTTCAAGATTGCGATATTTTCGAGAAATAATCGAAAATGGCGCCATGGGCTTTTCAATAATGATATTCTAAATTGGTGAGACATCATCATTGTATAGGTCCTCAAAATTTAAAAATTTTTAAAAATTTGTTAATTTAGTGTGTGACACACTAGGCTTCAGATTAGTAAAGATATAGATGAATGCATTCGTCTATTCTTTAATCATTTTCCAGCCCACAGAACAAGTCCTAACTTTGATAAAATGATGAAATGAATGAAGCTTCTTTTGAATTTTGATCGACTGACTTTCTAAATTGGCTGAAAAATTCTTCATACCTTTTCCTGGATACAGTTAAGTTTCCGAATTCTTGACGAAGATCTGTCCTGCCTAAACAGTTCGTTGACACAGTAAGGATAAATTGAAGAAATACGAATCTAATAAATTAGTTGTCTCAACTGATATTTGGACACTTTTCGAGATAAGTAGATAATCCTTGACTCGTTGGTAATGTATGAGAATCTTTTTCTAATGGCGATGCGGGACCATTCAAAAATGATTTGTTTTCTAGTGTTACTCTTTTACATAAGACTCTTTTTCATCCATTCAAGGAGTCCAAGCTGAGGTCTGATCAGGATTATCTATTCATTCATAAAGTACAGTAAATACAGTTTTGGTAAGCCGACCGGTTAAGAGCAATTCGACACTCAGAATTGATAATCGTCTAGACTCAATAAAAGAGATGAACGATAGATTCAAAGGTTGCAGAAGCTATGTGGTTATCCACTAACTCAGCATCTCCCACATTAATCACTTTCAAAAAATTTCCTGCTTTCATGCTTTTATTGAAAGATTATTTTGCCAGAAATTTATTTTTATTTCAAACAATTCAAGAGATAAGAGAAATATAGAGTACACGAAATATGTTATTTTTTTAGCGGAAATTAGGCGATACTTATTTTTCCGATTTGCAAAAAAAATTTTTTCTAAAAAGTTATGCGTATTTGAATCAATCAAATGGCAGCGGTTTTCTGAAAAATTTAAAAATCGATTATCTCAAAAGACCCACCTTTACATTTTTTGTCAATTCTTTTTTGAACTTTTACTTTAATAAATTTTGTGGCCAGAAGCATTCTTTTTTGTTTCAAAAGAATTTTCTACTGTTTCTTCGAAACAATAATAGATACGAAAAAATGTTAAGATAAAAGTTTTCACGCCTAAAAAAGTTCTACAAACAATTTTTTCTGTTTATTTTGCGATATTTTTCATAGTTTACGAAAAAATTCATTTTTGGGGAAAAAATTCTCCTGGCCTAAAAAATGGTTTAGCCCGCATGATGCTGCTAAGATGGCTTTCTTTAATTAGTAGAAACTTAACAACAATATATAAAAAAATAATTTTTAAAGTAGGGGTTATAAGAAAATATTTTTTATTATTTTCTTCAAATTTTGATAACATGAAAAAAGTATAATTTTGGGAAAAATCCAACTTTTTTAATTTTCTTAATATTTTTTTTTAAGTTTCTACTAATAAAAAAAAGACATCTTATCAGCATCATTTGAAATGCTACAAAAGTGATTTAGCAAGCATCAAACTTACAATTAATGCATTTGCTTGAAAAAATCGTCTGTTTTGTTAAAAAATTAGTTTTCTTTTTGAAAATATGTCACATGTTTTTGGTCGATAATTCAACCATTTAAACAAAATTAATTTTTTCAGAAAATTCATACATTTTTTTAAAAAGCAATTCTTTTGGTTGCAAACTCGTATGTTTCATTGAAAACTTGTCTTTTTGTCTGAAAATTCATCTATTTGGTGAAAAATTAATCCCTTATTTAGAAAATTAAACAACTTTGGCGAAAAGTAATTTTTTCTCGAAAATTCAACATTTTTGTCAAAAATTCATCTATTTGGGTTAAAAGTTAAACTATTTTTATAAAAAACTCATTTCTTCAGTAAAAATTAAACGATATTGCTGAAAATTAATGTTATTAACAAAAAGTG
>NC_046664.1:15301583-15305128 GCF_010883055.1 Belonocnema kinseyi | reverse complement strand
CTTTAGTTGGAAATTTAACTGCTTGTTTAAAAATTGAACGCTTTATTAAAAAATTTAATATTTGGTTAAGGATTCCTCTTTTTTGTAGAAAATTAGTCTTCTTGGCCAAAAATTCATATTCTTCATAGAAAATTGATCTCATCGGTTACAAATTAATCTTAGCGCCATATTTAAAAATATTTCCAAAAAATTCGAAAGTGATAAAAAGAAGAAACTTTAAGGCTGAAAGTCACTTTTTTATGTTAAAACTTTTGAAGGATTTCGAGTATCTTCAAAATGAAAAAAAAAATGTTTTCTAAATTCTTAGAAAAATTACAAATGATTTTTATTTTTATTATTAATTTTTGAAGATGAAACTACTTGACAAAGATTGAAATACTTTGCACAAAATATAGTTTTGGGTAAAAAAATTGAACTAGTTTGTAGAAAATTTATCTCTTCGTACAATTTTTGTCTTTTTTGTTTTTAAAAAAGGATTTTAAAAAATTTAAAAAAAGTTTTTATTAAAGGATTATATTATTTTGTTGAAAGTTTGTCTTTTTCTCGATGGATATAACTGTTTTTAATTTAAAATAATATCAATTCTGTATTTCATTTATCTTTGGCAATTGTGTTTTCTGTTTAAAAGTTCGACTATTTTTTTTTAAATACACTTTTTTCTTCAAATTTTGATTTTATGCATTTGCAATTAAAAAAAATAATTTTGAGGTGTATCAAGAATCTTAGCAAAATTATATTATCCATATAACCTTAAAAACAAATGAAATTTAAAAATAAATATTTGTTATTAATTTTAGATCTTAAAATCGACTACTGTAATTTCGTGATTGTGAATTCTCTTTTGTTGAAACTCCTTAGACTATAACGAAGACGTTCAGATATTGCAAAATAATGTACAATTTTTATTTTTCATGATTACTCTAATATTTTCTCCTTATTAAACACTATTTTTTATTCTCAGCTGTCATGAAAAATGTATAATTTAAATAAATTTATATTATCACAATTCATCATATGTTTTTGTATTGAAATATACGTTTTTTCATCATCTTGTTTAAAATTTTTTTTTAAAGTGCGCATTCTATAAAAAAATTTTGGTGTTAAACATTTTATTGTAACTTGTGTCGTTTTTCCATAAATTTAATTTGTTTATTTTCAAAGAAAATTTGTAGATATAATTTAGACAAAAAATTGTATTGGTTAAATGTTATAGTAGCTAGTGTTATTTTTCAAAAATTTTTTTTTTTCATTTTGAATGTATTCTTATAACAAAAGTTTATTGCAAATTTGTAAATTTCTTGTAATCAACCATTTTTTGTCATTTATGTGTTTTCATACCTTGCATCATTTTTCTAAAGATTTGATTTTTTTATTGTCAATATTATTTTTCACGATTCTAATTTTCCATTTTTCGAAAAAAATTCAAAAAGTTGTGATAATAATTTTGTAGAGCCTTCAAAAATAAACTTTTTTCTTTTCCATATTTTTTTTTCAATGTGTGCTTTATTCACCTTAACATTTTCGTTTTAATCAAAAAAAGTCATCAGAAAAAAATGTTTGTATTTTTAATTACTATGAATAACCATACAGAGATTCACAAAACCTTCAAAAGAGGTGATTTTTTAAGAAAAATATTTTTTGTATACAAAGATGACCTTTCAGTTAAATACTTTAATTTTAAAGAAAAACCATTGATTATCGACCAAATATTTCTATTTACAAATTTTCAATAAAATAGTTCGAAAGTAAAAAGATAAATTTTCAACAAAAAAATAGAATAGTGAAAATTTCGGTTGAAAAAATTAATTTTCAAAAAAAAAAAAAAATTCTAGAAAAATAATTACATTTTCAACAGAAGGGATAAATCTTCAACTAAAATGGTGAATTTTCGGAGAAAGAAAAAATTAATTTAAAACATAAAAATGTAATAGTTGATATTAAAAAAATATATTTTAATTTAAAATTAAAAAAATTGAATTTGACAAACAAAAAACACGAATTTTCAAAATTGTAAAGCAAAACTGATTGATTTTCAAGCAAACACCTGCAGTTTCAAACAAAAAATTCCAATTTCTATGAAATAGTTGAATCCTCTACAAAAATTTGTAACAAACAGAATACATATTCTACAATGCAGTTAAATTCTGAAAAAGACACTTTTCTATCAGAGAGATGAATTTTTAACTGAAAAAAATGAATTTTTAACAAATTCGCTTAACTTTCAACCAAATAAATTAATTTAAAAACAAGAAAAAATGTTCATTTAAAAAAATTAACTTTCAAATAAGAAAAGAAATTTTCATAACATTTTGTATGTTTTTGTGAAAACGTACTTTTCCATTTAAAAAAAAATTGATTTCATTTTCGCAATATCAATTTTTTAATCATTTTTGAAAGGGTTTGAAAAGAGAACGATATATTTGAGCAAAATATGTAAAAAATCTTGTATGTTAATTGGATCAAATTCAAGAAGTTATGGAGGTTTAAAAAATAAATTTGTATTTAAAAAAAATCTATGTTTAAAACTAAAAAAATTACTTATCAAATTTATGGATTATAGCAACAAATACGAAACTATATTAATTTTTTTAGTATTATTATTTCTTTAATTATTGGGTATTGATAATAGATCCATTTTTTAAACTATCCTGTAATAGTAATATTCCTCAAAGTTCGCAAAGTTGACAAATCTCTTGTCTTTTTACAAAGTTACTTTCATTAATGAAGGAACATCGCTCTTTAATTTCAAGTACAAAAAGTGTAATTTCAATATAATTAAATATTTATAAAGACTAAAAAGAAAAATATTTATAATTATATCTCGTGATTGTCGTATATAATTATTTTTGTTCTTTTTTAATTTTCCAACTTCTGAATAAATTTACTTAATTAAAATTTATTTAGTGAAAAATTATTAAAATTATTTAAAAAAATATTATTGTACTAAGTAATAATATGTAAATTTATTCTGTGTTTCAGGTACGTATGACTCAAAGAAGGGGTTATTTTCTATTTGAAAATAGAACTTGATGATCGTATCGGTATGTAAAATAATTTAAAAATGAAAAATTGGGGTATTTACTTTCCTTAAAAACCTTATAAACCTAAAATGGTCAGGGAATTTTTATATACTTGGAAATTCCCGGAAATTTCAGGAAATATTTTTTAAATTCAGAGCATTTTTTCGAGCGCGCACAATTTTTTTTATTTTAAATTTTAATATAAAATTATACAACAATGCTTTTAGATTTGTAGGTCTCAGGAAAATATTATTTATTTAAAATATTAATACGCTTAATTTGCATTGAATTCTAAGTATGGAAATAAAAAATAAAAATTATTTTAATTATTATTTATATTCATCGGCCTTAAATATAAATTTAAGAAATTATTTTTTATATATTTAGTATTATTAATCCTCATTAAAAAAGTTACGTTAAAAACAACGACGTTATTTTATTATACATCTAAATATTAAACTTTTCAAAGATTTATTACAAAAAAAATATAGAAATGCCTGCAAAAAATGCATATTTTGAAATGTT
>NC_046664.1:15278154-15301483 GCF_010883055.1 Belonocnema kinseyi | reverse complement strand
AAAAAGCAAAAGTTCAGTTTTTTTTGGCACCAGATAAATTAAAAATTAATTTTTGGTTAAATAAAATAAATCTTCAATAAAGAATAATACCAGTTTGCCTTAATTTGAAATTGAGTCAGGGGATCAAGGTCCGAAATCTTAATTTACAAAAAAAAAAAACAAAAAAAAATTAGATATGCTGGAAATAAGTATTTCTGACAGATAGGGAAAGGCATCTGTCACTTTTGCTTGAAGTAGAAAATAAAAAATGATATAGATCTATAGCTAGATATTAATGGAAAGTGACATTTTGAGAGACTTTAAAAATAAAGGTTTAGGCCAAGGTTAATTAAAAAAAACGAATTTTCAATAAAATAGTTGATTTTTGAACAAAAAAAGATTAATTTTAAATCAAACAGACAAGTTTCCAACCCGAAAAATTATTTTTCTGCCAAAAAATATGAATTTTGAAGAAAATGTATAAATTTTCATCAAATTCGTGACATTTTCAAACAAAGAAATTAATTTTGAGCTGAAATAATTAATTTTTAATGATAAAATGTGCAATTTCAACAAATAGTTGATTTTTTAAACAAATTGATTGATTTTCAAGAAAAAAGTTCATTTGTAACGAAACAAAAAGTTTCAAGAAAGTAGTTAAATTTTCAATGAACAAAAAAACAAGTTATCAATAAAATACATGATTTTCAAACTAAAAAAGATCAAATTACAATTAAAAATAAAATTTATAACATTCAAATAAAAAAATTAATTTTTAATACAGTAGTCCAACCAAATGGTTGAGATTTCAACCAAACAGTTGAATTTTCGACAAACTAGTTGATTCCTCAATTAAAAATTAATGTTTAATTAAAAAAATGAACTTTTAACCAAAAATATTATTTTTCAGTCAAAAAACACGAAATTAAAAAAAGTACATTTTTCACGAAAAAAATGAATTTTTTAATAGAATTTGGATCTTCAATGAAAATTGTAAATTTTCAACAAAGTAGTTTAATTTTGATAAAAATAGTTGAATTTTCAACTGAAAAAGATGAATTCTTAATGGAAAACGTAAAAATTTATATTTCGATTACAAAAAATTTTTAATTTTTAATCGAAGAGTGTAATTTTCTTCAAAAATACGAACTTTCAACAAAATAGTTCATTCGTCAACCGAAAAAAATTAATTTGATTTAAAAAAAAGCTAGAAGTATATTAATATTTTTAGCCAAAAAGATTATTTTGAACAAAGTAATACATTTTAAATAAAAGGAATAAATCTCGAATTAAAATTATGAATCTTCTTTTCCAAATATAAATATTTAAAAAAATTAGTTTAACTTTAAACCCAATAGTTGAATATCCAAACTAAAAATATGAATTTAACACGAAAACCGTAATAGTTTCTACGTCAATTAAAAAAGATTTTTTATTTTAAAGCAAACAAAGTTTAATCCACACAAAAAATTGTCTACCAAGAAGATTTATTTTCTACCATACAAGACAAATTGTCGACAAAATAGTTCAACTTTTGACCAACTAGTTGAATTTTCGACTAACAATCTTCCATCAAACACAGTTAAATTTAACTTAAAAATAATAATTTTTAAAAAAGTACTTAAATCACCATACAAAACAGATTAATTTTTAAATAAAAATATTCATTTTTAATTAAAAATAATGAAATTATGACCAAAAAAGATGACTTTTCAAATAAAAAAAATAAAAAAATAATTTTCAACTAAACAGTTGTATCTTTAACAAAATAGATTAATTGTAAACCAAAAAGATGAACCTGCAACCAGAAAACTGATTTTCTGCGAAAAGATTATTTTTCTGTCAAAATAATTAATTTTGTTCAAAAACGCGAATTTTCAACAAAATAAATGAATTTCCAATAAAATACATAAATTTTCAACCAAAGAGATGAATTTTTTATTAAAATGATGACCTTTGAATACGAAATGTGAATTTTTAACAAATTACTTCAACATCTAACCAAATAGTTGAATTTTCACCAAAAAAATGTGAATTTTTGATAAGAAGTGTAATAGCTTATATTTCACCTAAAAATATTTTTAATTTTAATTTAAGAACAGTTAAATTCACCTTAAAAATAATAATTTTCAACAAAATAGTGAAACCCTCAAGCAAAAAAAATATTTTTCAACCAAACAGTTGCATTCTGAACTGAAAAATATTACATGTCTATCAAAAAGGCGAATGAAAAAAATAAAATTTAAAAAATAAAAAAAAATAGTTTAATTTGTTTTTGACCATAGGTAAATGAACAATTAATTTCGAGCCCACCTAAAATCCTTGAATCAAGAAAAAAACTAGTCTCTTGTAATTGAACATTAAATTAGCTTATCAAGGTCTAGAGTCTTAATTTACAAGAAAAAAAACCATGTATGCCGGAAACAGGCACTTTTAAAAAATTGGGAATGTCAGCAGTCAATTTTGTTTGATCGATGATTAATGTTAAAACACTGAAAAAACGATATTTTAATTTTAATGATTTCCCACTAAGTTGAGAAATATTTGCAACTCAAATAGGCCTCAAGAATATATTTTTAATGTAAGATGGAAAAGATTGACAGCGATTGAGCATTTTGCATCCCAATTGTTTCCAATCGGCTGCTTGGAATTTGCCACGTGATGGCAGCACTTTTGCCTGGCGGGAATTATTTAAAGACAGTTATTTACTTTTTTGGAATAATATAAATTTGAAAAAATATATATTATGGAACAAAGTAAATAAATATTTAGTAAATCATTCTTACCAGTCGAAAGTGGTGCTACGAAAAAAAATGTGCTTATAGTATTTTATGTTAAAAATATAAAATCAGATACACGACAAAAATAAAAAATTGGATTTTGTACCAATGAAGCAATATTGTTATTTTTTATTATTATGCGCTCTTGGATTGTTTATTTTATTTAACATTTTGTAAATGGTTATAAGTTTTAAAATTGGTTAAGATTTAAAAAAAAGTAAGCGAATAATGTAGAAACATGAATCTTCAGAAAAGCGAAAAAATTATTATTTTATTATTCAAAATGCCAGGCTGTTATTAATTGAATAAATTTAAAGAAAAAAAATAATATTAGAATAATTTCCTGGCTAAAAAACATTTAAATCATTTGGTAAAATTCAAAGTTTAAGTTTTGAAAACTGAACATTTTTTTATTTAAAGTATTTAAGACTAAATTGAAAATTAAGCTAATCGAAGTGGAAGTTTTCTGAAAACTGAGCGCTCTTAATATTTAATTAAAACATTTAAAACAGCGATTTTTGACACACATTTGGAAACATATTTTGTTCAATCCTTTTTTTCGTATCTTTGATCGTCTTTCTACAAATGTTGTATTTTAAGTGTTATTTTTCATTAATAAAATAAAAAGTCCGTGCCCTATCAAGAAGGGAAAATAAAAATTTTGATTTTTAATTTTTTTTGTGCAGTCAAAATTTGACTTTTCGATTATTTAAATTAAAAAATTTGTTCTAATAGTCTTGTAGAGCTTTCAAAAAGTAATTTTTTTCTTTTGTCTTTTTTTTATATCGAGCCGCACATAAAAATTTTTAGTATAAAAAAAGTGGTCTAAAAATTTCCAAAATGTGCTAACTTTTTGCATTTTTATCCAAAATGGCTGGTTAACGAACTCGTTCTTTCTTTTAGGACCTAAAAAGTGTGCCAAAGATCGATTTGATTCGTTCATTTTTTCTAGAGTTATCATGTTGACGGACGGACGGACTGACGGACACACACTTGGGAAAAACTACACCTTTTGGTTTAAAATACGATTCCGGTTGAGCCTGCGGACCGATTTCAATCTTGTTTTTTTTTAAAAAAGCTAACAAAATTTCAAAGAAAGATGTAGATCCTGATTCTTAATTTAGTTTTTTAAGTTTTTTGTAAATAAATAAATATAACGAAAAAAATGACAATTTTTTATATTTGACGTTCTCGGTGCTCATAAATATTAGAAAAATTGTTGTAATCACCGAAGTTTTATAGATTTACATTATATAAAGATATTCCATCATGATAAAATAAACAAAATTTTGTTTACAAGCAAATCATTTGTTAAAAATGTGTTTTTTATCATTTTCAATAATTTAACGTTTTTTAAGTTATATCGCAAGACATTTAAATGAAAACAATATATAAATTAAAAAATTTTTCTCTTAAGACTATTCTCAGTAATATTATAAACATGTTTGATAAAAAAATGCATTATTGAGGCATTTGATTTGAGAAAAATTCGTATTTTTCGATGTCAATTTTTTTAAATTAGGAACCTCATGCTCACTTAAAAAAAATTTATAATTTTTTAATAAATTTTATGATTTTTTCGAACAAATATAATAAACAAATGCATTATTTGGGCATTTGTCGACGGAAAAACTAGTTTGTTTTAAAAGTCAGTCCTTTTAATTTCAGAAAAGAAGTTCTTTTTCATTCAGCACTTACATTTCGTTTTCAATGAAATTTGTTTAATAAAAACATAAAATTAATCAACTAATTATAAATGTTACAGAAATGATTGCAAAGTTTCCAATTAAATGGCATTAAATGACTGGCATTAAAAAAAAAACGAATTTTTCCGTGGATAATTGCTCGAATAATGCATTTGTTTATTAAATTCGTTTATAATATTAACAAAAAAGAGTCTGTAGAGAAACATTCTTGATTAGAATATTGTTTCCATTCGAATTTCAGGCAATATAACTTTAAAACATGTTAAATTATTGAAAATGATAGAAAACACATTTTCAACAAATAATTTGTGGATACAAATTTTTTTTGTTTATTATACTACGATGGAATATATTCATATAATTTACATCTAGGAAACGTCGGTGATTGCAACAATTTATCTATTATTGACAAGCACCCGGAACGTCAAATACATAAAGTTGTCATTTTTCTCCATATTTGTTTATTTCTAAAAAAAATTGAAAAACTAAATAAAAAATCAGGCTACACAACTTTCTTTGAAATTTGATTAGCTTAAAAAAAAAGAATATCCAAATTGGTCCACGGGTTCGGTCGGAATCGTATTTTGAACAAAAAATGTACTTTTTCGCCACTGTGGGACGGCCGGACAGACAGACGCCTTCGTAAAAACTTTATTTTTGGATTGAGGGGGTTTTGAAACGTGGAGATCCGTTGAAAAACTGTGGTGTCAAATTTCGGACAACTCTAATACTTTCTCAATCATAAATGATGAGAATGTAAAAAAAAAGAACAGAGACATTGCGCTTACTTTATTAATAATATTACTAAGAATGTGCATGTAAGAATATGAGACTTAATATTAGAATATCGTTTTTCAGTAAAAGAAAAAACATAATTCAATAAATCTAATTAAAATAAAAAATGATTTAATGATTGCCCTACAAATTCTGGGCATTCTTTCCACCAATTTCTGAAGTCTTTTTAGTCGCAATCGTTGCTAAGCTCACCCCATAACAGTTCGATGGGATTTGCATCCGGCGATTGTGGTGGCCATTCCATGAATTTAAGAGTGCGTGCAGCTTCTTTCGATCTTAAATAGTCCGTACAAAGTTTTGATGTATGTTTAGGGTCGTTATCTTGCTGAAATACAAACCCCTCTCCTAACAAATCGATGCCAGATGGAATAGCGCTTCACTGAGAAAAATGTTTGTTTGAATCAAACAAATTTGTTTTGAATCAAACAAATTATTTCTTTAATATGGGGTCAAACAAATTTTTGTTTGACTCAAATAAATTTTTGTTTGACTCAAATAAATTTTTTGTTTGTCCTCATTTGTTTGGTTCAAATAAATGTTTTGGTTTGTTTAAATAAATATCTTGTTTAAAATAAGTAAAGTTATTGTTTACATTGAGTATATATTTCTTTAATTAATTAAAGATTTTGTTCAAGTGACGTAAATCTTTTTTTTACACTTAACCTCAAAATTAAGCATGCTTTATAAAAATAATGTATGATCTCGATAATATGTTTATTGTTAATCATAAATATCATTGTATATGTAAAAGCAGAAACACTTATTCAACCTGAATGCTTAATTTTCGTTCATTTTTAACTCTGTGCTTCTCATTTCTGTATTGAACAATCATAAATTGGAACAATGAGAAATGAACAAGAGTTAGACTTTTGAATTTAATGTACATATAAGTGTTCCTGCTTTTAAGTACACAGTGATAATTATAATATAAAAGAACATGATTGATTTCATAAATCATCATTATAAAGAAACAAGGTTAGTATTGAAAAATACTTACATCCAAAATCTTCAATTATATCCACGGTAAAAACCCTGAACTTCAAGTAGTTCCTAAACTAGAGATATTGTGTTTATTTTTCAATTATTATATATTTTCATAGCAAATCAGAACATTTAGAATAACACAACACTGAAAAAATACAAATGCCATCAAATAAATCAAATGACCAATTAATTTTGATTCTAGGTTAGTCCCTTAGGAACCGCCGGCAACGCTTTAGCATTCCTAGCGGCACTTTGTAGTACTGTTTTGTACTGTATTTTTTGTTTCAATCAAATAAATATTTTTATGAATTCGAATAAACAGATTTTAAACAAATATATTGTTTATTAAATGTCAATTTTTTATTTAAAATAAAACAAATTGCACCAAAAAATTATTTGTTGTAATCAATATGGCAAATAGTTTGCATTTCTTCAAATTAAATAACCTTTTTTTAGTTGAAGCAAAAAATTTATTTGATTCAATGATATGAATTAAAGTAAAATTTGTTGATTGATTCAAACAAAAATTTTTCTGAGTGTTCGCTGAAGTATCCGGTGATAGTCTTCTATCCGTATTTTTCCGTCGATTTTTACCAAAGTGCTGACACCAGCGTAGCAGAAACAACCCTATACCGTCACACTACCACCGCCAAACTGAACTGTTCGTTTTACACATTGAGGTGTGTGCCGTTCATTAGATTTTCTGCGGCAGTACATTCACCGTTTGCTACCAAAAATTCCAAATTTGGACTCATCGGTCCATAACACCTGTTTCCATTGTTCGATAGACCAATTTTTGTGTTCTTTTGCCCATTTGAGTTTCAGCGAATCTCTCCAATGTTGTACGGACTCCTTTCTGTGAAACTCCCAGTATTTGTGCAATTTTTCGCTGCGAATGGCCGGTTTCACTTAAAATTACTATCTAAGCATGTTTTTCTTTCTGTATTTGTCTTGCTTTTGCCATTTTCAAGACTATAGACACAAGTTTGAAGTGGCAATATTGATGAAAATATTGTGCAATGAGCAACTGTGTTTCAAGTTCCGGAGTTAAGAAATTTGAGGTTATTGTACAGAAAATAAACGGCAGATGGCGTTCGAAGTCATTGGCGCGCATTTTGAAGTATTGATGCATTCAGAAAAAATTGATTCGAGGTAAAAGAAAAGTTGAAGTAATTAAAAATGATTTATTTTAATATTGTCGACTTTTCAATATTTTAAAATAAACATACTTTGATACAATAAATAATTGATAATTAAAAGAAAATGCTCAAAAGTTATCAATACAATATTGTTCTGAACAAATACGTTGTATAAAATGGTCTGAAAACGATAATTTGAGCGATAAATACACAACAACAAAAAACGATTTTTCTAAGTCAGTCCAAACTTTTGCAGGGCAGTGTATATATATATAGGTCATAAAATAGAAACAACTCTCAAATTCCTCATGATCGTTAAAGAATCCGCATTGTAATCCCATAAAAAGTAACATTCTAACAGACTTATAAAATGCAGGTCAAGGTGAAGATTAAAACAAAACCAAAAAAGCGATCAGTTCAAAAGATAGAAACTTAATTTGTCTATTTAAAAAGTACATACATATGTATATATTAATGGCCCTGTGTAATTCATGATTGTACGAGACCGACGGAGATCGATTTCCTTGATATCATAAATGATTGACGAGCCGGCTGAAAATCTTCAGATCAAACAGGTGATTCAAGAGCCTATGGTATTCCGAAGATTCTTCTTATAAATATAATCAATACATTAAACTCTGTTGGAAAAATTTAATGTATTCTCACGAGAGATAGTAGACATTGTGGGCCTAGTCCTATATCTGTATGAAAATTGCTTCGAGTGGCTGTTTCCAGTTTGTTGTTTTGAATTTTCAGAAAGATTGTAATTCGCAATTTTCAACTTTGGAGTTTCAATTTAAAGAATTTATTTCTGAAGGAGAAAGTTTAAATTGTATATGTCCGCTTAATATTGAAGGCAACAATTATGTTGTTAATAAATTTAAATCATTTTGCTTATTCGAATCAAGCGAGTTCTTTGAATTCTTTAAATTATTTGACTCATTCGATTTATTTAGATTCTTTGGTTTAAAAAAAAAATTATTTGATTTATTTAAATTCTGTGAATTGTCATGGAATCTTCTAACTTTCTCAATTCCTCGAATTCGTTGAATTTATTGAATAATTTTATTTCTATCAATTCTTTGAATTCTTAAAATTTTTTAAAATTATTTTAATTCCTTCGATTCGTTTAATTCTTTGTAATATGTCAATTTCTTTCATTCTTTTAATTTATAAAAATTTGTTGATTCTTGAAATATTTCAATTTCTTGAATTCCTTCAATTCCTTAAAACCTTAATATTCCTGTAGATTTTTCAATTATTTGTTTTGTTGATTTTTTTATTTGTTTATTTTTTTAATTCTCTAGTAAGCACTTCATTTTTTAATTCAAAGAATTCAATTGCAAAATATAATTTCAATTATTTTTTTATATTTAAAAACAAATTATTTGAATAATTGTATTTCTTTGAATCTTTCGAATTTTCTTACTTATATTATTACTTTAGGTTTTTTGGATTATTTGATTTGACCTCTTTAAATTATTTGACCTCTTTAAATTCTTCCAATTGCTTAAATTCTTTTAAATTCATTAGAATCTTATAATTAATTAACTTATTTATTATTTATCAAAATAATTAAATGAACTCTCTTAAATTTTATGAAATTCCTTTGTATTACTTTGAATTCTTTGAAACTACTGAATTCATTTCATTCTTTAAATTGTTTGAATCCATTGAATCATTTGATTTTTGTCAATTCCTTCAATTCTTCGATTTACAACATTTTTTAAATCCCTTAAATTGTCGTAATTCCTTGAAATATTTCAATTTCTTGAATTCTTTCAACTTCTTAAGATCTTTCAATTCCTGCAGTTCTAAAGACTTTCAAAATTATTTTAATTCCTTATGTTATTTGATCTCTTTAAATTTTTTGAATTGTTTGAGTTCTTTTGAATTTATGGAATCTCAGAATTAATTAAATTTTTTCAATTCCTTGAAATTCCCTTAAAATCTTCTGTATTCACAACGCAATCTCTTAAATTCCACGTAATTTTTTAAAATTTCTTTCAATTATCTGAAACTACCAAATTCTTTCAATTTCTTGAATTATTTTATTTCTATAAATTCTTTCAAACTTTTTTAATGTTTTGATTTCGTTCAATTCTTTGAATTCTCTCAATCCTTTCATTTTTTAAATTTGTTGAATTCCTAGTTACTTGAATATTTCAATTCCATAAATTCTTTCAATTCCTTGAATTCTTAAAATTCGGATTTTATTTCATTGCAATCTTTGAATTTTCTGACTTATATTAATAATTTTGCATCTTAAAATGTTTGAATTATTTGATTTCTTTAAATTCCCTGAATTTTCTTGAATTATTTAAAGAAATTTCAATTCCATGAATTACTTGATTTCTTTGCGTTCTTTCATTTGTTTGTATTTCTTAAATTATTTTTTTAAATTGTTTGAAATATTGGATTTCTTCAATTTAATTACCTTAAATTCTTTCTGTCTCTTAAAATATTAAAATTCCTTGGATTCTTTCCATTCCTGGAATTATTTTATTACTTTGAATCATTTAAATTCTTAGCAATTTTGAAATTATTTTATTTTTGTCAACTGATTGCATTATTGGATTTTTTCATTCCTTGAATTCTTTTGTCTTCTTTCAATTCCTTAAATTATCTCAATTGTTTTATTTCTTTCTATTCCTTGAATTATTTGATATCTTTGAATTCTTTTGAATTTACAATGAATTCTTGTAAATGCTATGGGATTTTTTTAGATTCCCTAAAATTCTATTCAATTCTTAAATTTCTTTGAATTCGCTAAATTCTCTTAATTTATTTCAATTCTTTTAAACCTGGAATTATTTGATCTATTTAAACTATTTAAATTCTTTAAAATCCTCGAGTTATTTGATCTATTAAATTTTTTTCATTCTCTTGAATTCTTAAAAATCTTTTAATCATTTTATTTCTTGAAATTTTTAAATTATTTGATTTTATTAAAAATTTTTTTATTCCTTGAGGTTTTATTAATTCTGTTGAAATCTCAGAAATTTTTATGAAACGAATTCTCTCAAACATTTTAATTAGTTTTTAATATTCAAAAATAATTTAGTTTTCAAATTTTTGCTGCTAGGCTATAATTTGCAAAATTTTTTACATATTATAAGAGATAAAAAATGAAACTATGGACAAAAACTTAGAATTTCTTAGTTTACAAACTGTATATAATGTAGATAACCATAAAAAACTGTCAGTTCCGGTAACAAAAAAATTACCTTTATTGAACATTTTAATTAAAATGTAGATTTTTTAATATTTGTAAGTAAAATTTTAAAGGTCTCTGAGGATTTTGAAGGTTTTAGGATATTGTCATTTCTTGAGGTTCCAGAGAAAATTCAAATAGATTATTTAATTAAAAATCAATTCTGTGGCTAAGAATGTTTGTTTTTCTATTTTTAAAAGAAAAAAGAATTTTCGTGTAAATTGACGGCAAACATAATATGAAACGCCACTAAGAAATTTATGATCTTTTGCTAATGGCATTTTCTCACCAAGGTGCTTTAGGGCACTTTAATAATATTAATTAAAAACACATGAGTATAGTTAATTGTCTATTCAAAATTAATTATTCTTTACAAGTTGAGTAAAGCATAAATAGGCTCAAAAACTGTTTATTGTATTATTTGAATGCTTTATTTTATGCTTTTCCTACTATCTAAATTTAAATCAGTTATTTTTTTTTACTAATTCCAATTAGTAAGTAAATTCTAGCTATGAATTACGGGGACTTTTCACTAAAAAAAAAAAATAGTCGAGATTTCCAATGTTTCTTAGAGATTTCCGAGAGTTCCGAAATCTCCGACACTGCTCGCGATCAGAACTCATGGTGGATTTTACAAGCTCGGCGAAATTCGGTGGCTTTCGGATGCAGTTAGCTGTTCGTTCCACCACCTCACCTCTGCCTGCACTTATCTAAAGATTTCCAAGATTTCTCACGAATACTAGATTGCTGAGAGATTTTCAAAAGTTCCCTCAAGAATTCTTTTAAGATCGCAACTAGAATTCAGTCACTGATTAAAGTTATTAAAACTTTTGACTGAATAAAATTCAGTGAGTAGCATTATTAATCGCGCGCTACATGCGCGTAAACATGTTCGATTTGCGGAAAGAAATAACTTTGAATTAAGTATAAAAATTTCGAAAAACCAAATTCTTAAAGATTTTTGAAGATTTTGGATTTGTCAAATAAAATTTTCTAGAAAAATTTATAATCTCCTAATACGAAAATATAAACCTTTAACAAAAATAATAAATCTTCTTGAAACAAATTCCAAAAATTATCAAAATAATTCAACTTTCTACCAAGTAGCAGAATTTTCAAACAAAAAGACGAATTCTGAACGAAAATTGTATTAGGTGAAATTTTTATTAAAAAGCTGTTAATTTTTAATCAAACACACCTCAATTTTATTATTTTTTTTAATTAAAATATTTTCAAGAAAGTAATTTAGTTTTCAATCAAAACAGATCTTTTTTTAACAAAATGATACATTTTTAACCAAAAAAGATTAAGTTTCCACCAAAAAATAAGAATTTTTATCACAAATACTAATTTGCTAAAAATAAATTTAATTTTCGACCGAAAAATATGTATTTTTAACGCAAAACTTAATTTGCAACCAAAAAGTGAAATCTCCATCTAATATTAATGAATATCCAACGACAAAAAACTTAATTTTTAACAAAAAAAAACTTACAACATTTAGTTAAATTTATGACCAAAAATATATATTTCTATCTAAAAATATGAATTTCAAACCAAAAAGATCAATTTTCTACCAAGCAAGATAAATTTCTAATAGAATACGTACATTTTGAACTAAACAGTTGAATTTTAAACTAAAAAAGATACATTTCTAACAAAAACCGCCATATTAAAATTTTTACTTAAAAAAGTAAGTTTCAGCAAAAAATTATTTTTAACAAAATCGTTAGTTGAACTTTCCAAAATTGGAGTTAAACTTTGGATCCAGAGTAATCCAAATAGTTCAAAGTAATTTAGATGGTTAATCTAATGTAAGTATCTTTTAAACTATTTTGTTAAAAATTTATTGTTTTTTTTTGTTTGTGAAAAAGTGTTTTTTGTTTGTTAAAAATTCCATTAATTTTATCGCAAATTTAACTATAATGTTAAAATTCATTCGTCTTTTCGTTGAAAATTTATTTTTTTAATGTGAAACTTTAACTTTTCCATTTTTTGTTATCATTTTTTCTTTTTCAGGTAAAAAGTCAGCTGCTTGGTTGAAATTTAAACTATTTATTAAAAATTCAGTTTTTTCACTGATACATTTTTATTCAATTTAAAAATGTTTAGGTTGAAAATTCAATTACTTTCTTCAAAATTGGGTTTTCTGGTAAAAATTATATATATTTTTTTAAACTAAAATCTTACCACTTCAGTTTTGGTGTATATTTGTCTTTCTCACTTGAAAATTAATAAATTTCTTAAAAATTTCGTCTTTTTTGGTAGGAAATTGATCTTCTTGTTTATAAATTTAACTATTTGTTTAAAAAATCATGCGTACTTAGAAAAAAATCATCTTTTTGATAAAATCGATTTGGTTGGAAATTCTTATTTTTGTTAGAAAATAAATTTTGTTGATTAAAAATTTATTTTTACTGTAGAAAATTAAATTATTTGGTTAAACATTCTCCGCTTTAATGTGAATTGAAAAATTTAAGTATTATTTTCAGAGGTATAGTCAAATATTTTGTTGAAAATTATTTATTTTTATTAACTTCTGCAGGTTGGCTAATTGGTCATTTTTGTATGAAATTTGTACTATTCCAGCTAAAGATTCAGAATTTTAATTAAAAATGCATATTATTGATAGAAAATTTAAATATTGTGTTAAAAATTATTTGATATTATAGTAAAAAATTAATTTTTTAAATAATCTTCAAAAATATTTTTTTCTTGTGAAAATCTAACTATTCCATTCTTCGTTAAAAATTTCTGTTTCTAAATTGAAAATTCAACTATTAGTTGAAAATTCGTATTTTTCGGTAGAAAATTAATTTTCTTTAAAACAAATTTATTTCCCTTGTAGAAAATTCAAATTATTTGGTTAAAAATGAATCTATTTCGTCGTAAATAAAAAATAATACATTCTTTTTGGTTGAATCGGCAACTATTTTGTTGAAAATTATATTTTTCTGGTAAAAAATTAATTTTTTTAATAATCTTCGAAATTAATTATTTTAAAGGCAAAAATGTAATTATTTCATTATTTGAAAATTGAACTTCTTCATTTAAAAATTCAACTATTGGTGAAAAATTTGTATTTCTGGGTAGAAAATTAATGTTCTTTATTAAAAATTTATTTTTCTGATAAAAAATTTAATTATTTGTTTAAAAGTAAATTTACTCCGTCGTAAAAAAAAATAAAAATAATGTATCCTTTTTAGTTGAATAGTCAACTATTTCGTTGAAAATTCATTTTTTTGTTAGATTCAACATTTTTTGATTTCAAATTAATATCTGTTTTGTTTTCAATATCAAATATCAAATTTTGTATCAGGATTTCATCTCTTTTGGTTAAAAATTATTATATTATTTAATGAATTTAAGAATTATTTATTTTAACTAAAAATTCATCTATTTGGTTGAAAATATAACTATTTTGTTACAAAATCATGTCTTTCTTTGTTTAAATTAAATTTTTCAATTGATAGTTTGAGTCTTCCAGTTTGAATATCTATAATTCCAGTAAAAAATTTCATTATTTTACTTTAAAAATTAACAATTTTTTAAAAATCAATCGTTTTTTATTTAAAATTTGTATGCGTCTATTTTATGAGGCCGAATTCACAATTCGGAAAATTTTAAAAATCGTAATAAAAAAAGGCTAGAGAAATTAGTATCTCCGAGGGGAAGTACAAATTGGATAATTGCAATGCAAAACTTTTTCAGCGGATTGGTCGATATCCTTTTTTCGCAATTTTTGATTCGCAATGAATAAGACGAGTCGAGGGAATGGAAGACCAGTTCGTTTTTATCCTCTTCCTTTATCTATTAATGACTGGACAAGAACGAGTTTTTCAGAAACCATGAAGCAAGAAGTGCCTCGAGCAGAAATTAGAATATTGGTCGATTCGTAGAAGAAGAGACTGGCCAGCGCCTCCTGGTGAATTACTTTTTTGCGACTTCCTCCGCGTGCATGAGAGTCAGCTGGAATTTTATTAAATCGATTGGATAATCAAATAAAATTTTTTGATTTACGATCCCACATTTTAAAAATAAATTAAGCCGTTAACCGTCTATTTACACTAGTCAGATGAAAGGGAATGTAGAAAAGGTTGGGTCAATCTGCAAAAAAAGAATTTGTAGTATAGGTTAGGACAACTCTTAAAATATAAACAATAAGTCTAAGAAATATTTTTTAAACGCCTAATTTGTTCAATTGTGTTTTTAGATTAAAAATAGCAATTGCAAATCACTTTTTTCATTTTGCTTTTTCATTTTGCCAAACGATCGTAATTTTTTATCCCTTGTACACTTTTTTCAGTATAAAAAGTGCATAAACATGAATCGAAGTGAGATTATTTTGACAATTTCCCAACCTACACAGTGCCCCAACCTATACAGTTTCCCAAACTATACGTTGTTCTAACTTACACTATGTCCCAGCCTATACAGTGTTTCAAACTATGCAGTGTCCCAACCTGCATAGTGTCACAACCTATACGTTTTTCCAACGTATACGTTGTTTCAATCTACACTTTGTCCCAACCTATACAGTGTCCGAACCTATAGAGTGTCCAAATCTATACAGTGTTTCAACTTATACAGTGTCCGAGCCTATACAGTGTCCCAACCAATGCAGTGTCCCAACCCACACACTGTCCCAACTTATACGCTGTTCCAACCTATACAGTGTTCCAGCCAATGCAGTGTCCCAAACTACACAGTGTCCCAACATATACAGTGTCCCAACATATACAGTGTCCCAAAATATACAATGTCCCAACCTATAGTATGCGTCCCAACCTATACAGTTTCCTAACCTATACAGTGTTACAACTTATACCTTGTCCTAACCAATGCAGTGTCCCAAACTACACAGTGTCCCAACCTATACGCTGTTCCAACCTATAGTACCTGTCAACCTATACAGTGTCCCGACCTGTACAGTGTCTCAACCTAAACAATGTTTCAACCTATATAGTGTCCCAACCCATACAGTGTCTTAACCTATGCAATGTCCCAACCTACACAGTGTCCCAACCTATACGCTGTTCCAACCTATAGTATGTGTCCCAACCTATACAGTTTCCTAACCTATACAGTGTTACAACTTATACCTTGTCCTAACCAATGCAGTGTCCCAAACTACACAGTGTCCCAGCCTACACAGCGTGCCAACCTATACGCTGTTATATATAAAGTGTCCCAACCTGTACAGTGCTTCAACCTAAACAATGTCTGAACCTATACAATGTCGAAACCTATACAGTGTCCCAACCTGTACAGTATCCCAACCTATACAACGTTCCAACCTATATAGTTTCCCTACCTATACATTTTCCCAACCTGTACAGTGTCCCAACCTATACAATATCCCAACCTACACAATGTCTTAACCTATACATTTTCCTAACCTATACCTACCTATACAGTGTCCCAATCTGTACAGTGTCACAACCTACATAGTATCCTAACCCATACAGTTTCCCAACTTTTACAGTGTTACAACTTATACAGTGTCCCAACCAGTGAAGTGTCCCAACCTATACGCTGTTCCAAAGTATACAGTGTTAAACCTATACAGTGTTACAACCTATACCATGTCCTAAAGTATACGAAGTAGTGACCTATACAGTGTCCCAGACAATGCAGTGTCCCAACCTATACAGTGTTACAACTTATACAGTGTCCCAACCAGTGCAGTGTCCCAACCTATACGCTGTTCCAAACTATACAGTGTTAAACCTATACAGTGTTACAACCTATACAATGTCCTAAAGTATACAAAGTGGTGACCTATACAGTGTCTCACCTAATGCAGTGTCCCAACCTATACAGTGTCGCAAACTACATAGTGTCCTAACCTATACACTGTTCCAACCTATACTATGTCCCAACCTATACTATGTCTCAATCTATACAATGTCCCAACCTACACAGTGTCCCAACCTATACAGTGTCCCAACCTATACAGTGTTCCAACTTATACAGTGTCCCAACCTATACGCTGTTCCAAGTTATACTATGTCCAAACTTATACAGTGTCCCAACCTATACAATGTCCCAACATATACAGTGTCCCAACATATATAATGTTCCAACCTATACAGTGTCCCAACCTACACAGTGTTCCAACCTAAACGCTGTTCCAACCTATACTATGTCCCAACCTATACAGTGTTCCAAACGATGCAATGTGCGAACCTAGACAGTGTCTGAACCTGTATAGTGTCCCAACCTATTCAGTGCCCCAACATGTACGACACTCCCCCATATATGGAATGAAACTATTTGTTTCCACTAGCGCTTCTTTAAAAAATATTTGGAAGGAAATTAGTCCACAGGTAATTTACCAATGTTTTGTATAAACCTCATTAAATTTGATCCAGTCAAGATATTTAAACTTTATTCGTGAATTCTGATACGTTATACCGCCGTCTTTTTATACTTTTTGGCAAAATGGTATAAAGTTCAAAATTAACCCTTAAAGACCACACTTCCGTAAAATTACATAAAGAGCATACTGGGTGTTAAATACCCAAGGGTATTCAAACGCGTACTGTGTCGACGGTATTGGATAGTTTTTCTACAAGAAAATTACTTATTGATCTTAAACTGCTTATAAAAGTTATGAAAATAAAAATTAGGTGAAAATGACATCGAAAAATAGGTTTTCATGTCATTTGTTAATTGGCGCCATATGTTTCATTATCTTAAATTTGGTATGTTTTATTGAAGCGTCCATAAATCGCTGGGTGCTTTACACCCAGTATGCCCTTTAAGGGTTAATTATATAGCGAGTATTTGTTTCAAAATATAAAAGGTTGATTTTAACAAGAAAAACCCACTTATATATTTTAGAAATTTAAAAAAATCTTTTATTAAAGATGTTGAAATAAAATTTTGCACGTTCAAACGAGCTCAAAAAAATACTGCTTATACCTTTGGAAAATCTCTCTAAAATCTCTTAAATTCTATTGAATTAAACTAGAATTTCTGTAATTCCTTTTATATCTTTGATTTTTTTTAATTCGTGCAATCCCCTGATTTCTCAAAAAATTTTCTTGATTTTCTATAACTTTTTGAATTAATTCAATTCTTTAAATTTTTTAAATTGGTTGAATTCCTTGAAGTCCTCGACTTTTCCTTGAATCCTGGAATCTATTTCATTCTTTTAAATTCACAATAAATTTTTCTAAATTGTATGAAATTCTTTGAAATTAAAATTAAATTCTCTTAAACTTTATTCAATTCTTTTTATTATCTTGAAACATTTTATTTATCTTGAATTTTTGCAATTCATTGAGTTACATCAATTATTTATATATTTGAATTATTTGAATTATTTCATTTCTTTTAATTATTTCTCTCAAAACTGCTAAATTCTTGCAATTTTTTCAGTTCTTTGGATTCTTTGAATTCCTTGAATTATTTCAAGTCCTTTCATTACTTGATTTCTTCTAATCCTTTGAATATTTTGAATTCTTTAAAAATCTGAAAATTCTTTTCAATTCATTATAATCTTAAAATACATTACATTGTAAATTATTTACAATTCTTTATAATTCCCTTGGATTATTTTAAAGCATTATGAATTCTTATAAATTCAACAGAATTATGTTGAATTAACCTTGAATTCTCTTAAACTTTACTAAATTATTTCAATTCTTTGCATTCTTGAATTCCATGAAATAATTGATCAATGATTTCAATTCCTTCAAATCTTTTAATTTCTTGAATTCTTAAAATTCTTTGCATTATTTTATTTTTAGAATGCTTCAAATTATTTGATTTCTTTTAATTCCTCGCATTTTTTTAATTATCTGACTTGTCTTAAATCTTTCATTCCTTTGAAATTTTTAAATTATTTCGAATTCTATTGTATTCTTTTGAATTCTTTCATTTCTCTCAATACTCCGGCATCTTTAAATTATTGAATTATCTGAACTTTTTGAATTCTTTGAATTCCCTTAATTATTTTTATTTTTTATTTTAGTTTTTAAAACAATTTTTCAGTTCACTTTTTTTTTTTAACAAAACTTAAAAAAATGTTGCGTTATTATTTCATTTCTGTGAGGATCAAAGTATAGTGTTTTAAATTTTTTTACATTTTATCTAGTTAATATTTTTACTATATTTCAACAACAGTGAATAATAGAATAAATTTATTTTTTAATTTTCTTTGTGAATAAAAAACAAATCAAAAAAATTATTATTTATATAATTTTGCACAATTAACAAAAGATTGGTATGAAAACATTAGGTTATAAATATATTTAAAAAAAGAATTCGTGATAAACAATGAATAAATGAATTGCAAACGTTTTCTGGAAATCTCCTAGAATTTTCATTATGAACGTAAAATATAAAGTTGGCCAATGTCCCAAATTAGGCCCTTTATTTCCTAATTATTCTAATTTTTGCCGCTAATCGGGAATATACCTATGAGTCAACTATGAAATCACTGGCATATTTGAGTTTCAACACTTTAAATTAACATGTCTAAAGATAAAATTTGATCTCTTCATTTTAGGAAAAAATATTTTTCAAATAATTTTGATATTTGATTTACTTGAACCAGTCTTTTTCCAGGTTATTTCTAATCTTTCAAAAAGTTTTTCTTACTTCACCAGAATTTTTTTACTTACCTTTACTTTTTCCTTCTTTCGACGAAAAGGACAAAAAAGGTCAAAAATATAAATATTTAAATGGTTGCAAAAGATTATTTATGATAAAAAGTTTCTACAAATGGTCTTCTGCGGCGAAAAAGGTGTGAATCTCGGAACAGTGAGGGTACGTGGGTTAGCGTTTGAAAGATAATACAGTTGTTATGGCTGATTTGGTCGAAAATTTGAAAAAATGTTAACCAAATTGAATGCAATCATGAAAAATATTATCCTTGAAGTTAACCTTAACAAAAAAGAAATTAAACAAACATTATTTTTGTTAAAAAGAACCCTAAGTTCGAAAAATTCTGATAAAGAGTATGATAAATTAATTAATAAAAAAGGACATTTTTTGAACGAGGTAGAATCGTAATAAATAAATAAAGAAAAAAGTTTCGGTCTACTAACAACACTGCTATTAAGATCCAGAGTTATTAATTTGAGCATGGTCATATATTATCTATGAATCAGAATAGGGTATCACCCATCAGATTAAATAAATAATTTCTCATACTAACTTCTTCAGAAGAAGAACACCTGTTTGAAAATAATTTTTTTTTCATACCAAATAGAATTGAAATTAAAGGCTATTCTCAGGAGCTGGATCGCAAGGAAGATTTATTATAAATATGGATCCAAGTTAGCATTTAATCCTGAACCGAATAGAAAATTTATATAGATGCCTTAATTCAAATTCCATCGAGAGGAAATTTACAGTTAACTTGTTTCCAGAAATCCAAGAAGGCGAAACAGTTCTGGTTTTGTTTTAAAATAAAAGGCGGTGACTGGTTTTTAATTGCCATATTGGGAATAAAAAGTGAGAAAAAGAAATTGCTTGAAATTAAAATTAAAATCAGAAGCTGAGCAGAAATGACAAAATGTTCTTGGCTCGGACAAAAAAGTGACCTCTTAAGCAGAACTTTTTTTTCGTTGCTGTAAACATTATGAGAATAAGTCGCACACTCTCACTCTCTCGGGAGTTGTATTTACAACATAATTTACAACGTAATTTACGCGTGACATTTTTTTCTCACCAATACATAGAAAATTTTGCCCTGAAGTGATTTAGACGATCTTTTTGTTTCTTCTAGAAATCACGAGCCTTTCAAATCCTTTCTCTCATATTGTTCTTATAGCACATTTTTCGAGACTCATTTTTTATGATTATATACGATTAAACTCATTATCCAAATTTTATGTATGTGCTTTTGGGTAATTTCCCCATTTCGGAGAGTATAAAACGGAAGTGTAAACACTTCGCTTTTTTTCTCAACTGGATAATTTTAGAAATTCAGTTTAACTGAAAAACATTTTTTTAATATGTAGCGCAATTTTCAAATTAAAGTAGAATTTTTTTATTTTATTGTAAATATTATCTAAAATAATAGAAAATAAAAAGAAGGGCAATATTCTTGAAAAAATTTTATGTTACATTTTTCTGATTGCTGCACAATAATTTTTTGGAAGACAAGAAAAAAATTTACCTCCGCCCGGATTTGAACCTGAAAAGCCACTTTTGCAGAAGTGAAATGTTAGCTAATTACAACCTTATGCATAGTAGCGTTTCTGGTTCAAATACGGGCAGAGGCGGACTTTCTCTCTTTTTTTAATAAAAATTATTACCTAGTAATTGGAAAAATTCAACATCCGAAATTATATAATGACACTTGTCGACAAAATGACACCTGTAATATAAAATATCTTTTATTATTGACTTGTGTCTAAAATAATCGATTTCTGATAAAAAATGCGAGCATAACCCAAAATAGTAAAAAAAATTTTATCTTATTTGAAATTAAATGATTTTCAACTAAAAAAGTTATTTTCCAGCATAAAAATCCAGCAAAACCTACAATTGCAGAACTACTTTTTATCTTCTCCAAAATCTAATCAATTTGAAAAATAAAAACATCAATTCTCGACGAAAAATACTAACATACAATAACAAGAAATTACTCTAAATTATCAATCATCTTTGAAATTTAACTATTTTTTAATTAAAAATACAAATTTACGATTCAGAACAATAACATAACCTAACATGGTTTAAAATGGTGAATTTTCTTCAATGTATAAGGTTTTTTAAATTAAAAATATAAATTCAGACGAAAAACAATAATTTAACCGAAAATTGTTGAAAAGTTGTAAATATTGTTCAAATTATAATAATTTTTATTTAAAAGTGACAGTTTCCGATGCAGTAGGAAAATATAACCTACAATTATAAAAAAAAAAATTGCACCTTTTCTTTAAAATCCCATGATTTTTTCAAATTCAAAATTACAACTTTAAGTATAAAACATCAAAATAACTTAAAACTGTACGGAAGATTTTTTATCTACTCTAAAAATAATTTAAAAGAATTAAAAATACAAATTTTCGACAAAAAACCACTTACATTTACGTATAATAACAAAAAATTATTCAAGACTGTAACAGGTCTTGAAATTTGATTTTTTTGATAAAAAAAAAACAAATTTCCAATACAAAATGGTGACATAACCTAAATTACTTCAAAAGTTGTAAATACTTTTTAAATTTTAATTATTTTTTATTTAAATCAGTTAATTTTCGATGTTCATTAATTGTACATTTTTATTGAATTTCAACCATTTCAATCTAAAAAATATTGATTTCCGATATAAAAGGCCCAGCTAACCTAAAATTGAACATAATTTTTTTCTACTATGAAATGTAACGATTTAAAATAATTAAAAATACCAATTTGTGACGAAAAACTAATTATTTGACAATTTGATTGAAAAATTTGAAAAAAAAAAATTTGAAAAAAAACAATTTGATTTGAAATTATTTGACCTATTCAAAAATAGAAAATTATATGTCTATAAAATATACAACGATTTTCAATAAAAACATAACCTAAAATTGTTTAAAAATTTTAAGCCTTCTTTCGAATATAATTATTTTTTCACCACAAAAACCGAGTAGAGTAAAAATAATAACATAACCTAAATTTGGTTCAAATTTTGAATCTGGTTAGAAATATATTAATTTTTGTATACGAATTTTAATTTCTGACAAAAAACACTATTACAATTTAAAATTCTTCGAGATTTTAAATTATATGATTTCTATTTATGAAAAAAAAACTTCACGCATTCTAGGAGAAACACGAAAATATAACCTAAATTTGTTGCAAAATTAGATATTTTCTTGGCAATCTTAGCATTTTTTATTTAAAATATCAGATTACGATGATATGAGTTTTTTTTAATTGTCATTTTTCAGCTTAGTATTTTAATAATTTGAAAATATTAAAAAATTGGTCATTTTTATGCTATTAAAATTGTTTAAAAATAATTGAAATTTTGTAAGGGCTCCAATACAAAAAAAGTTTCGATATTGCCATTCTTGCTAACTAAATAATTGGTTTAAAATGACTTCTATATAATTTAGTGTAGTCAATTTTGATGTTAAATTTTTATTTGTTATGTAATAAAGATTTAAAATTCTAGAATTTCAGATGTTTTAACTTGAAAACAGCCAATTTAGTTTTCAATTTCAATTTGTCAATTTCCTATCATTAGAAACTAAAAATTATTTAAATTCAAAAGTTTTCAATTTTTAATTATTTTATTTTGCACACTTTTAATTGAAAATAATACAATTGTAATTTTTTCGAATTTTTAATGATCTAATTTTTTAAATTCAAGTCAAAAATTATTAAATTTTTAACGTTTTGTAATTGCTTCTTTTAATATTAATATATTTATTATTATTAATATTATTATTATTAATATTAATTAATAATATTAATCTGAAATCTTAAAATTTCGATATTCTTCAATTCAGATGATATTTAACCCTTAAACGGCCAAAACGCCACTACCGGTATACTGCTTTTCAACGGCCAATAACTAAGACTATTCGATACTAGAAAAAATTGAGACACATATATTTTTATTGCTTAAGATCTCCTCTTTCCGACGGTGCTAATGAAATTCCTCAAAAAATTTATTTATCATCCCAAAATGCAGTTTAAACAAAAAAAAACGTGATTTTTCGTGCCTATTTTTTTTTGTGAACCATTTTCCAAAGCTTTTCGAGTCTGTAATTAACC
>NC_046664.1:15261562-15278054 GCF_010883055.1 Belonocnema kinseyi | reverse complement strand
AATCAACCAAGGAATACGCCTGAATTTTTTCGAAGCGTTTTGAGCAAAATTTTGGATTTTGCATATGAACAATTTTTGCAAAATTCAAAATTTTGCTCAAAAATATATGTGTCTCAATTTTTTCTAGTGTCGAATAGTTTTAGTTATTGGCCGTTGAAAAGCATTGTACCGGTAGTGGCGTTTTGGCCGTTTAAGGGTTAATTTCGAACTTCAGAATTAAATAGTACAATTCATAATTTTAGTCTGAAATTTTCCAATTTTGTGTGTTTCTGATTTTATATTTTTTAATTTTTAGCAATTTCAATTCATGCTATTCAATTTTAAACGTTTTTATTTTAAAATCATACAACTTGAATTTGGTTTAGAACTTTTTAATTCTAAATAATGAATTATTGTTTAAAATTTTTTTTTAAACTTATGTAAAAGAATCAATGCATTTGAGAATTGATGTTTATCTCGTAGAGTGTTTAATAAGGCATTTCAAATTTTTATTTTTTTTTTTATTCCAGACGAAGAAGATAATAATTAAAAAACCTGATTAATATCTAGCAATATGTTTCAGACATTTAATATTTTTTTATAATTGATTTTTAAATTTTTTATTTAAAAATGAAATTTATAGTATAAAATGAATTTTTATTATATATTTGAATTAGTGAGAAACGGGTCATTGAATCAAATTTAATAAGGATTTTCACTGATAAATTGTGAAATCTCACTGTTTTAAATTTAACGAGTATGATGATTACATTATTTAGAAAAGTAATCAAGTGGTCAACTTGACACGTGGAGCAGAAAATTAGGCAATATTTTTACGATTCAAATGGCTAATGAACGCAATAAATAATGAATTCTATTACTTCTGGGGTCATCTGAAGTAATTAAGGACGTTTGGGACGTCAGAAATTGATGAATGTTGAAACATCCTTTTTTTGGTGAGTCGAAAGTCGCAATTTCCTCCTCCAAGGACAGGAAAATTAAAAGTTATTTTTTTAAGAAAACTTTACTGATAATTATTGCAAAATTACAATACAAATAAACACAAAAGTTTTTACATAAATTTTTCATGAAGAAGAATGGTATGTTTTTATATCAAAGTAGATTTCTATTAAAAATAGGAATTTTTATAAACTTTTTTTTATATTTTAATATTTTGAATCAGTTTCTTTGATTATCTCGTAAATATTCAAGTAAGATAAATCCTAGTTTGAAACATAATTTTTCTTAAACTGATAACTGGGCCAGAAATAAATCAATTTTTTAAATAAAATTGGTTAGAAAGTCTATAATTTTCTACTCTAATCTTTAAAACCTAGTAGAAATATTTTCTACTTTTTTAGGAAGGTAAATAGCGTAAGTAGTTTTTTTTACAAATATTAAAAAAAAAAGAAATTTATTTTTAATTTTAGCAGAGAAAAATAGCACCGTCGCCCGCCCCACGAATAATTAAATAAATCATATTTTCGGGTTAAAACTTCATTTGTTTTCCAGAAAATTCACCTTTTGAACTTAATAAGTGGACAATTTTATGTAAAATTAAAATATTTAATTAAAATTAAGTTTTTGTTGAAAACATATTTTTTGTTTAAAATTCAGCAAATTAAAAAATTTAACTATTTTTTTAAAAATCCATGTATTTTTTTTATTTGACTTTTTTGCTAGAAAATTAATCATTTTTGGAGAAAATTTATCTTTTTCTTTGAAATTGCAACTTAGTTGTTGAAAAATTCTACTTTTTTGGTTAAATTTATTTGATTAAAAGAGTTTTTAAACATTTTTAAAGTAAGTTTTTTAAACTGAAAATGTTACTATTCCACTTTTGGTTAAAAGCTTATTATTTTTATTAAGAATCCAAATAGTTGGTTAATAATTTCATTGTTTTGTTAACAAATTTAGTTGTTTAGTTGAAAATTCAACTATTTAGTTAATGAATCTTTTTTCTTGTTGTTAAAAAGTCATATTTTTTGGTTGAAAATTCAAATGCCTTCTAAGAACTTTTCTTTTTTTCAATAATATAAATATTGTATTAAAAATGTAATTTTTTTTGTTAAATTGAGAAAAATTAATGTTTTTAACTAAAAATGTAACTAGTTAAGTTTTTGGTTGAACTTAACTTCATTTGAATAAAAATTGATAATAAATTTCGGTTGAAATATTAACTACTACGTGTTTTGTTGATAATTTATATTTTTTGCTACAAAATTCATTTTTTAAAATAGAAATTCAAAATTATAGTTGAAACTTCATATCTTTAATTAAAACTTCATTTTATTTTGTTGGAAATTAATTTTTTTGTTAAGAGTTTCTATTTTTGGGTGCAAAGTTTGATTATTTTTTCAAGAACTTTTTTACGTTGGAACTTGAACAATTTTGATTAAAACTTCGTCTTTTATGATTTAAAATTAAACTATTTTGGTTAAAAATCAAACTATTTGGTTGAAAAATCATGTATTTTGTTGAAAAATCGTTTTTTGTGAAAAATTATTGTTGATCATTTGAAAATTCAACTATTTGTTTAAGAATTTAACAATTTTCTAAAAATTTTTTTATTATTTTGTCAAAATTTTAATATTCAGTTAAAAAGTTGTTTTAAATTTTTCTTGGGGAATTCATTTTTTTCAAAAATCCATTTTTTTGGTTGATTTTGTTCAAATTTGAGTTGAAAATTCAAATCCTTGGCTGAAACTTCATTTTTGTATAAAATATATCTTTTTTTTTATTGAAAATTTATACTTTTGGGTTAAAAATTAAATTGTTTTTTTTTTAATTCTTTTTTCTGTGTAATTCTTTCTCAATATTTTCATTAAGAATTCGTTTTTTTTTTAATTTTAAAATTCAGCTTTTCTGGTCATAAATTAAATGGCTTGGTTAAAAACCCATGTATGTTAATGAAAATTTTTTTTTCTCGAAATTTTACATATTTTTTGAAAAAGTATATTTTTTTTAATAATTCTTTTTGATACAAAATTAATCTTTTCATTTTTAAATTAGCCTATTTGGTTACAAATTTAACTATTTCGTTTGAAATCTAATTATTTTGTCAAAATTGTAAATATTAAGTTAAAAAGTCATCTGGAAAGTTTCGTTGAGAATGTATCTTTCTTGTTTGAAAATTAATTTTTTCGGTTAAATATTCAAAATCAAAAGTTAATTCAACTATTTTGTTTGAAAATTCAACAATTGGGTTGGAAAATCATTTTTTTGTCTAGAAAATTCATGTCTCTTATTAAAAATGCTTTTTTGGTATAAAATTATTATTTTTGAATTAAAAATAATAATTGTAATTTAGAAACTAAACAGTTCTGTTGAAAATTTAATTTCTTTGTTAAAAATTTCAATATTTTGTTGAAAAATAATATTTTTGGGTTGAAAATTCATGATTCTTTGTTTAAAACTTAACTATTTGGTTTTAAACACCATTATTTTTCTTTGCATCCAAATATTGTATTAAAAATTTAGTTATTTTGTTGAAAATGCAACTAAATTGTTAATTTCATATTTTTCTGATGGATAATTGAACCCTTTGCCTAAAAATTCAATTTTTTAAAACTGAAAATTCATTGGTTTTGTAAAAATGTCATCTGCAATTGTTAAAAATTAATTTTCTTGCTGAAAATTAAAGTTTCTGCTAAAAAATTGGTTATTCTTGTTTACAAATCTTACAGTTCGGTTAAACGTTCAACTATTAGCCTGAAGATTTATCTCTTTCGTTTGAAGCTAATATCTTGTTGTTAATGCAACTATTTTGTTAAAAATCAAATTTTTTAATGTAAATTTATCTTTTCTGGTAGAAATTTTCTAAAATGGTAAATTAAACTATCTTTTTGAAAATTACCTAATTAAAGATTTGAAATCTTAAATAGTTAAGGCGTTTTACATTAAATTAATTAACGTATCTGCATTAATTATTAAAAAAAATATGTTCTACTAATTTTCTATTTTCTCGAAAAATTTCCGTCTTTTAAGTACTTAGCCAATGGCATGAATAGCATGGCGAAGAGGGAGGGGGTGTTAAAAATGCAAAATGAAAAATTTCTCATCATAAAATTATTTGCCTTACTTCGAATATAAATTCGTCAGCGGGATATTTTCGCTTCCCTGGCTGTTTCTTACAAACTGATTAAAAAAGCAGCCACCTTGGAGCCTCGTTATTGACAAACACACATTTGTAATTAATCGAAAGCAAACAGTGACTCAACGACAAAAATTTTATGTACGGCAGACGAATTTTTTTTTACCAATTTATGGCTTTTATTTGTGGTCATCCTTGAGGTGATCCAGTCCTTTGGCCACTCCCAGTTAATCCAGAGAAAAACGTGAGAAAATTATAAAAAATGATGTGACAAAATCATGAAAAGTTATTAACAATTTTTTTTAATACTGCGCGTTATGCAATTTATTGGATTTGCATCAATTGCGTCATGCAGTTGATTGATCGGAGAATCTTCTGCATTTAATAAATCAGTCTTGATCAAGTCATTATTCATTTGACATCAAAAAGTGATTGGAAAACAATAATATGTAATAGTGTATAGGAATTCTGATTTTTTATTACCACTTAATCAGTCCTAAGTACAGGAATTCGATTTTTAATTCAATTTAATAAATAATCAATCAATTGTCAATACAATTCAGAATCAACAACTTTGGATACCAGAAATTACGTACGGGAATTTTTTTATTGTAATTTATTATTGTTCGCGAGACCACGCGCGTTTTATTAATTACAAACTTGTTTCTAGTTTAGTTGAGAAGATTTATTATAGAAGAATTCTGTTTCAGAATTGAACATAGGTAAGATTACATATTTTTGTAATTATTTTATCGATTAGTGGATATGAAAAAAAGTTATTTTGAATTCATATATGGTGTGCCATTATACGCGCGCGTATGCGTGCTAACTTTTGTATTAATTTTTATTCGTCACCAAATTTTGGAATAACTTTTTATTTCTTAAAAGTTGTTAAACAATCAAATTCTTGCTGAAATTAGATTTTGAAAGAATCAACGAATGAAAATATAAATCAGTAAAATATAGTTATTTCATAATATCAAAATCATTTTACATCTTTTCGCATTAGAATTTTTTAATAATTTTTACTTTACATTTTTTTAAAAACTTTTCTCTCTGAAAATATGATTCATTAACGAACTTTCACATTAATTAAAAAAAAAAAATTATTAGAAAAATAACAGCGTGTCAAAATACATTCCTGAATAAATAAACAATTATTTTCATTTAAATATTCAAATAATTGTTGATCAATATTTTAATCTAAATTTGAATTAATTATAACATTTGAAACTAGTATCAGGAAAAAATTAGAACATATTTACATATACTTTTGAAATCTGAACTCAGATACACATTTCACAACATCACCAACGTGGACAAAAATTACATAATTTAAATGGAGGTGAATATAAATAAAGTTTAATTATGCAAATTATAGCCAATATTCAATTAAACAACCCTAAAGTGAATTATTGACTAAATTGAAAAAATAATAATATTTGAAATAATTAAATAATTTTTGCTCTATATTTTATTGGAATTTTAATTATGAATTTTATTATGAACATGAATTAATCTAAATATAAATAAATTTTTATTATGCTAATTATAGCTTTGTAACTCTTTGGTAGAAAATTCAACTAATTGATTAATCTAATTATTTTCATCTGAAAATTAAAATTTTCATTATTGATTGAAAATTGGTCGTTTTTATTGGAAAATCCAACAATTTTCTTAATCAATTGATGCTTTTTTTTCAATTTGTCTTTTTCTGTAGCAAATTATTCTTCAGGGTAGAAAATTTAATTGCCTGGTTGAAAATAGAATTTATTGATATTTTTTGTTGAAAATTCTTTTTTTTGTGTGGTTAAAATTAATTTTTTATCGGAAATGTTAACTTTTATATCATTATTTGAAAATTTATTGTTTCTAGTTAAAAGTTTAACCAAATTTAGTAGAAAATTGACACGCTTTGTTGTACATTCATTTTTTTTGTTAGAAAATCCATCTTTAGAATTGAAAATGTAAACGGTTTGTCGAAAGTTGAACTGATATGTTAAACAATTATTTTACTAATTTAAGAATTTCAATTTTTTGTTGAAAATTTCTTTTTCTTCGTTAAAAATTAATTTTTTTAACTGAAAACTTAATTATGCTATTATTGGTTAAAAATCTATGTATTTTATTTGTAAATTCGTTTTTTTTTGGTAGAAAATTAAGGTTCTGGATTGAAAATTTAACAGCTTGGTTGAAAATTGAACTAGTTTATTACACATTAATATCTTTGTTTAAAAACTTAATTGTTTGGTTAAAAATTCAATTATTTTTTTATTTTTGAAAATTCTTTTTTTTTAACTAAAAATTTAACTGTTTTATGCTTGGTTCAGAATTGATCGTTTGCAATAAAAAATTTATGAAATTTTGTTGAAAATTCTTTTTTTTGGAAAATTCCTGTTTTTGGTGAAAAAATTTATCTTTGTTTGTAAAAATTTGATCTTTTCTTCGTTAAAAATTCAACTGTCTAATTAAAAATTAAACCTTGTTGTGGTGAAAATAAGAAATATTATTTTTTTTAAGTAATATTTTTTTTATAAATTTTAAAATGTAATTAAAAATAATTTTTATGTGTAAAAAGCAACCATTTTATTAAAATTTTTCTCTTCGCCTTAACAGTTTAAATATTTAGTAGAAAATATATTAATTTATGTCTAATATTCAACTATTAGTTAAAAAAGTTCAACTTGTTTGAAAAAAGGCTTTTCCAAATAAAAAATGATATTTTTTCTTTAAAATTAATCCTTTTTGTGGAAAGTTCAACATTTTAATTTCAACTGTTTAAAAATTTTTTTTTTCTGGTAGAAAATAAATGTTGCTTTTTTTGAAATTTGAAGTTATTTTTAAACAATGCGATAAATTTTTACTTGAAATTTTAAGCATTCCTTATTTAATCAAATATTGCACTTGGACATTAATTTTATTTTCCTATTTTATTAGTTAGGAGCTTGAGCTATGAAATCTGTTAAAATATTTTATTTTTATTTTTTATTTTATAGACTTTTTGTCAAATAAAACATTTTAAAAAAATGACCTAGAACGGGAACGGAATGTTTTTTGTAATTATTGAATTTTGATTTAAGGAATATTTAATTATTGTAAAGCAATAATATAAATAATCATTATTTATACATCTTATTTCGATTTTGAGACTGATTAATTATTACAGAGCTGGGATTTACATCACCTTGAAGAGATTTAATATTTTCCTTGCCCTATAAATTTTCATATAATTTGAATTTTGTCTTCAAGGTGATAAATGGAATTGAAGGTTTTTTTTTGGGTGCAGAGAAATTTAGGATCGCCTTTGGCTTTAATAATTGAAATCTCTCGTGACTTATGTACGTAAGTCTAATTATTATTCCACGTTCGTTGAAGTCACAATCGCGTACTCCATGTCCCCGAGACTGTCTTTCATTGAAATCACTGAGCTACTACTCTCATGCATGTGTAGGTATGTCAATATATAGCGTTAGGTTCTTTCGTTTCTGATAAATGAAAAAAAAAATTTATTAACCAGATCTCTAAAAGAAGTTTTTTTATATATTAGATATAATAAATATTAATAATTAATTATTAGAAATTTAAACGTTATTTGATTCAATCAATGGGCCGAAACTAAAAATAACAGTAATTAAAACGCGTTGTTGTATAGAAAAAATAAATTCTCGAATCGAAAAGAAAACACTTGAACAAGAGTTAAATTTTCAGGGAATAAGGATAAATATTCAAGAAAAAATTACTTTTAAATCTAGTAGTTTTACTTTCTGTCGAAACAGTTACATTTTTTAAAAAATACTTGAATTTTCTACCATAAGTTGAAATTTTCCAACTCGAAATATTAATATCCGACCAAATACTAAAAATTTCTGCTTGTAAAAAAAAAATAATTTTTAACAGGAAAGTTACATTGAAACAAAAGAGTTGCATTTTAAAGCGAAAAGGGTAAATTTTTTAACGAAAGTTAATTTTTAATCAAATAGTTATAATTTTTACCAAAATATGTATTTTTCTAAAAAATTCTTAAAGTTGTAACCAAATGTTTGAATTTCCATACCTGAAATATTAATTTTCAACCTCAAATTTCATTTTCAACTAAATATTCAAATTTTCTGCTTATAGAAGAAAAATAATTTTTAACAGGAAAGTTTAATTTGAACAAAAGAGTTTAATTTTCAAGTGAAAATGATAGATTTTTCTTAAAGTTAATTTTTAACCAAATAGTTATAATTTATACCACAATATGTATTTTTATACAAAATTCTTAAATTTTCAACCAAAGGTTTGAATTTCCATACCCGAAATATTAATTTTAAACTCAAAATTTAATTTTCAACAGGAAAATTATACTTAAACAAAAGAGTTGAATTTTAAAGCAAAAATAATAAATTAAAAAAAAAAATTTTTAACCTAATAGTTATAATTTCTACAAAATATGTAATTTTTCACAAAATTCTTAAATTTTCAACCAAATGCTTTAACATTCGTACACGAAATATTAATTTTCAACCCAACATTTTATTTTCATTTGAAAAGTTAAATTTAAACAAAAGAGTTCAATTTTAAAGCGAAAAGGATGGATTTTTTAACAAAAGTTAGTTTTTACCCGCATAATTATAATTTCTACCCAAATATGTAAATTTTTATACAAAATTCTTAAATTTTCAACCAAAGGTTTGAATTTCCATACCCGAAATATTAATTGTAAACTCAAAATTTAATTTTCAACAGGAAAATTAAATTTAAACAAAAGAGTTGAATTTTAAAGCAAAAATAATAAATTTAAAAAAATAATAATTTTTAACCTAATAGTTATAATTTCTACAAAATATGTAATTTTTCACAAAATTCTTAAATTTTCAACCAAATGTTTTAACATTCGTACACGAAATATTAATTTTCAACCCAACATTTTATTTTCAATCGAAAAGTTAAATTTAAACAAAAGAGTTAAATTTTAAAGCAAAAAGGATGGATTTTTTAACAAAAGTTAGTTTTTACCCGCATAATTATAATTTCTACCCAAATATGTAAATTTTTTTATAAAATTCTTAAATTTTTAACCAAATATTTGAACTTTCATACCAAAAATATTGATTTTCAACCAAAGATTTAATTTCCAACAGAAAAATTAAATTTAAACAAAAGAGTTGAATTTTAAAGCGAAAATGATAAATTTAAAACAAGTTAATTTTTAACTAAATAGTTAGAATTACGACCAATATATGTATTTTTCTACAAAATTCTTCAAGTTTCAACCAAATGTTTGAATTTTTATACCCGAAATATTAATTTTCAACTCAAAATTTAATTTTCAAAACACTTTTCTGCTTATTGAACAAAAATAATTTTCACTTGAAAAGTTAAATTTAATCAAAGGAGTTTAATTTTAAAGTGAAAATGATACATTTTTTTAAAAGTTAATTTTTAACGAAATAGTTATAGTTAATACCAAAATATGTACTTTTTTTACAAAATTCATGAATTTTTAACCAAATGTTGAAATTTTCATGCCCGTAATATTAATTTTCAAACGAAAATTTCATTTTCAACTTAATCGTCAAATTTTCTGCTTGTAGAACAAAAGTAATTTTCAACGGGGAAGTTCAATTTAAACAAAAGAGTTGCATTTTAAAGCGAAAAGGGTGAATTTTTTCACAAAAGTTAATTTTTAACCAAATAGTTATAATTGTCACCAAAATATAAATTTAAAAAAAAATTCTTGAATTTTCAACAAATGTTTGAATTTCCATACCCAAAATATTAATTTTCAACCCAAAATTTAATTTTTAACAGAAAAGTTAAATTTAAACAAAAGAGTTAAATTTTAAAGCGAAAATGAGAAATTAAAAAAAATTCAACCTAATAATTATAATTTTTACAAAATATGTATTTTTTTTACAAAATTCTTTAATTTTCTACCAAATATTTTAACATTCGTACATGAAATATTAATTTTCCACCCAAAATTTAATTTTTAACCAAATCTTCCAATTTTCTGCTTATAGAACAAAAATAATTTTGAACAGGAAAGTTAAATTTAAACAAAATAATTGAATTTTGAATCGAAAAGAATGAATATTTTAAGAAAAGTTCACTTTTAACCAAATAGTTTTAATTTCGACCAGAAAAAGGTATTTTAAAAAAATTATTAAATTTTCTACCAAATATTTGAATTTTTATACCGAAACGAGTAGTTGTAAACAATATTCGAAGTTTTTGAAAAAAAAAATAAACAGATTTAAAACAAAATAGTTACATTTGCAATTAAAGAGATTCTTTTTCATCTAAAACTAAAATTATGAGTTTTTCACCAAAAGGGATGAATTTTTTAAACAAAAAGGAACACTTTTGAACAAAAGAGTTACAATTTTGAGCGAAAAGGAATTAATTAACTAAAGTTACTTTTTATCATAACCAAAATATTAATTTTCAATAACAAATTTAATTTTTAACTAAATTCCACAAGAAAAAACTTATAGTTTACAAATGCATTAGCCGAGAAAAATTTGTTTACAACATTGTTTATAAAAATAAAAATAGTGGATCGTTATTAAGCTATCAAAAAATGTTTAAAAATATATTATTAACAGTTCATTACAAAAAAAAAACAAGTTTAAAAGCTCAAAATAGATAAACAATGCATTTATTAATGAAAGTTGGTTAAACAATGATCAAATGTTATCGATTCATAGCAAAAAATCATTGATAAATAACTGGCTGTTAATTCCGTGCTAAAAGGCGGTATTCTATTTGTCAATACATAAAATGATAATAATTTGCTTAAACGATTGATGTTTACAATAATAAATTGTCTACTGTAATCAAAATGTTCTTAACAATTTAGAAGTTAGTTATTTACAGTCAATTAAATCTAAAAAAATCGAGTTTGTACCTCCAAAAATAGCCAAATAGTTCATTTGTTAATATAGGTAGTTTAAAAAAATATTTACTCCTTTAATATTATTTACTATATACTTAGTTTTTATTTTCAAGTAATATATGATCGATTCCATAGGAAAAAATTTACTTATTTCTTAAAAATTGCCTGATATGGATATTTGCTTATGAAAATTGCTCTTAAAATAATAACAAATTATTTATTCACTTTTAATAATTTAACTAAAAAAGTCTTTTTGTTTATAAGTTGTTTAATTTTGGTGTAAATCAAGTGACGAATCGCCGCCAATCCCCAATAAACTATTTTTATTTCACAAAAAAAAAGTTGAAATTAAATAATAATTGTCTTCTGATAATCAATTTGTCCACGGACAGCTTGAGCTCCTAAGTTTTATCTCCTCTATTTGTTTATTAATAATTTTTCACCTAAAGTATGAAAAAATTTAAATTTTGTACAGAACAATTTTATAAGCTTTAATAAGTGTTTGAGTAAAATAAATATTGCCTTGAATGAATGTTTAGGGACTCATAGAATACAAATAATTTGTTCATTATTCCATTTATTTGTTATAAACAAATTTTATGAAGAAATTAGAAAATAGTCTTACTTTTAGTAAAAAAAATTCTGTTTACTAAAAGTGCTTAATATTAATTTAAAAATGATATTTAATTACAAACCTAATCGAAAAGTTTATAATAATCATTGTTATAAACAATTCTTGTGGCAGAAGATTAAAATCTAAGATTTAAAAAAATTATCATTTTCTTCAATCGCTAGAACGACTTCAGGTATTCCTTTAAATAATAAATTTCATTATTATTTGATAAAATATACCAATTAAAATGTTTATAAACAAATTATTTGAACAAATACAACATTTTGGCACTTTCGCATAGAAAAAAATGTTGCACTGAAAATGATTTAAGTTGTTGGATGAATGATTGTTAGCCAGAAAAATATTTGAGAAGTTAACAATAACCATTGTTATAAATAATTCTCGAGACAAAATATTTACATTTAAGATTTGATCAAATTTTAATTTTCTTTCATCGATAGAATGGCTACAGATATTCCTAAACAAATTAATCTGATGATGTTTAGTCAAAAGTAACAACTTAAATGTTCATAAACAATCTAGATAAACAAATTCCAAATACATGAAAGTAAATATTTTTAAATATTCAGAGTGATACATTTGACTAAATATTTTAGAAAACGTTAAGTTTCAATATTTTGTCATAAGAATTATTAATAACAGTGGTTATTGTTAAATTTTCTAATATTTTGGTGACTAATATTCATTCGTCCAAAATCTTAAAACATTTCAATTGCACAAAAAATTGTCTATGATAGAGGGCCAAAATTTTAATTGTTATATTTTATCAAATATTATTAAATAATTTAAGGAATACCTGGAGTCATTCTAGCGATTGAAGGTAATTATAATTTAAAAATTTCAAATTTTAATATGTTGCCACAAGGATTGCTTATAACAATAGTTATTATAAACTTCTCAATTAGTTATGTAACTAAATGTAATTCCTACATTAATAACAATCACTTTTAACAACAAAAATTTTGTTTACTGATAATAAGACGATTTGTCAATTTGTTATTAAAATTTGTTTATAACAAATAAATATAATAATAACCAAATTATTTGTATTCTATGAGTCCCTAAACATTCATTTTAGACAAAATAAAGTTTTCACAATCAGTTACTAAGGCGTAAAAAATTATTACGTAAAAAATTCCATATTTTTCATACTTTGAATGGAAAAACTATCAATAAAGAAATAGAGGAGACAAAAGTTCGGAGCGGAATGAACTTAAAAAAAAAAATTAAAAATCGGATCAAAATTGAAGGCTCTGGATATTTTTGAACGAAAAAAGTACATTTCCTCTCACTGAGCGGTAATCGGAAGTTCTGTGGTTCGATTCCCAGCGGAGCGCAGATTTTTTTCAGACAAAAATTCAATTTAAAATATGTATAGAATACCTTTAAAAGAATATAATCGTTTACATTTTCCGGACTCTTCTCACGTTATAATATCGTGACAGAAAAATTATTTTCAAATAAAGAACGATTACTAGTTCCGCAACTATGTTCACTTTCTTAAGTTGGTCGCACAGTGACATTTATAACACGTTTCTTCCTATTTCTTAATGCCAATTATATTTCCTAACTGACTTGTAATTCTGCATACGATATTAATTTGCATTCATTATGACCGATAAAGTTGAAACAGTTTCGCCACAATGAAAGCATAACTGAATGGGAGGATAAAGGAAATAAGAAGGAAAATCGTGAGAAAATAGTTAAAGTTTTAGAAAACAAGCGAGAAAAAGAGGCTTACGTAAACCACCAAGGAAGAAAGGTTATTAATCTTGGAGAATGAGAGTTGACATCGAAAATAGTTCGAACAAGTTTGTGATAGTCAAGCTATAAAGGATGTAATGAAAGAGGAACTGCCCTGAGATTCCTGTGAAGTTAATAAAAAATGATTTCCGGACTCCTTGAAAAGAAGCGATCAACTGGTCTAACCGGAAAAATACATCAAGGTGACGAGTTGCTGACCTGGTGCTGGAATTTATGTTCTACGTGGGGCAAAGTTGCAATGAAATGTGCATGGTACATGGTACTTCACTCTTAGGACGACCCTGAGAAACGAAGAGAGTGGAAAATAGCAGTCACACAAATCACAATTTTTTTCGAAATTTAACTATTTTCTGCAAGATTCGACTATTTTTTGAAAATAAGTCTTTGTTTCTAGTTGAAAATTAGCCTTTCTAAGTGATAAATCAACTAAGGTAAACCTACAATCACTGGGACAGTTACTGGGAGTTATATTTGATCGATTAGAACAAAAAATACATTATTAATTTTATAGTTAATTAATATAAATGGATATTTTTTGAGTTAGTCAAATCGCCTATTAGCGGAACAAGAATTTTGGATTATTTTCTTAAGTGGGACACAAAATAAGCCAATACTGGAACAATGAATATTCAATAGGGTTTATCAAAATAAAATGGTACAATTCACTTACAACTATAAAATACCGTGAAACCCTTCAATAGCCCTCTCTTCTATATCCCTTCCGAGAATTGACGCCGCGCCGCAGGTAAGTGTAACAGGAGTTTCATGGGGTTCGCGGGGTCTACGGATGACACTCAGGCGAGCAATTAGGTGTGAAAAAAAGCGGAGCGGGCTATAATGAGTTAGTTTCCACCCACCGTCAGCCCCAAAATCAGCGCTATAAAAGAGCTTCACTGTACATTAAAAATCAAGAAAAGTTTGTGATTAATCATAAGGAGTTTATTTTTATTCTGTTTTTAAATAAAATACACATCAACATGTTAAATTTTTGCCAAAAACAAATGACAAGATATTATTCAGTTAATATTAAAAATATTGTTTATAAGCTCTACGTTTGCCTTCTAATTGATTATTTATTATAGAAAAGTTATTCAAAGTATTTTATATCAATCTTCAATTCTAACTTAACATTTGTCCGTCTACTTACATAGGTAAATAATTTAATAGTAACTCATAAATTTAATTTTTCTACACAATTAGCAGGTATGCATTAAAATTTGATATAACTTGATACTGAATATTTTTAATATTAATAAAATTAATATTATCAATTAACGTGCAAATTCAACTGTTTGAAAATTTGGATTTAGAATTCATATTAATTCAAATTAATAAATAATTTGAAAAATGTGTTCAATTAATTTCAATTATTTTTTGATATTTAAACTATTTCGTTGAACATTCCTCTTTTTGGTTTGAAAATTGCTCTTTTTCTTCATGAATTTCATCTTTTTTAAGCAAAAATGCAGTTGAAAACTAATCTGGTTGGACAGAGGCTTCAACAGTTTTTAATAAAATTCGTTGTTTTTCTTAAATTAATTAAACTGCTTTCAATCTGTAATTAAAATCTTTTTTTGAAACCTTTTTAATAACAATTTCAGTGCGTCATCACGACCTACATCTAAAAAGTTCAGGTCACTATTTTTCACACTCAAAGAAAGTATTTTTGCCCAAAAAATGTATACACTTTTTCCTATTGTAGTAATTTTTATCCTACAGAGCAGTGGGAACCAGCAATCCATAAAATTTTGATTTTTTGTATCTTTTTTAAAAATATTCCAGTGACCTAGGAAGAGATGTTTCTAGAAACTTCAAGGTACTCTTTTCCACACTAAAAAAGGAACTTCTTTTTCCCTGATATTTAATAGTTTGTTTTATTGTAGCAACTATTATCCTACAGATCAGTGGGAATCAGCAATCCATAAAATTTGGATTTTTTGCCTCTTTTTCAAAAAAATTCCAGTGACCCAGTACGATCGGTTTCTAGAAACTTCAGGGTACTCTTTTCCACACTAAAAAATAGTATTATTTTTCCCTAAAATTTTATCTACTTTTTTCTATTGTAGCTATCATTATCCTATAGAGTAGTGGGAAACAGCAATCCATAAAATTGTGATTGCTTGCCCTCTGACAAAAATATTCAAGCGACTCAGTACGACGCGGTTCTAGAAACTTCAGGATACTCCTTTGTACATTAAAAAAGATTATTGTGTGTCCCTCCAAACTTTTTCTACTTTTTTCTATTGTAGCCACTATTATCCTACTGAGCAGTGGGAAGCGGCAATCCATAAAATTTTGATTATTTGCATCTTTTTTAAAAATATTCCAGTGACCTAGGAAGAGCTGTTTCTAGAAACTTCAAGGTACTCTTTTCCACTTTAAAAAATACCATTCTTTTCCCCTGATATTTGATCTGCTTTGTTTTATTGTAGCAACTATTATCCTACAGATCAGTGGGAATCAGCAATCCATAAAATTTGGATTTTTTTGCCCCTTTTTCAAAATATATTCCAGTGATCCAGTACGACCTGTTTCTAGAAACTTCAGGGTACTTTTTTCCACACTAAAAAATAGTATTACTTTTCCCTAAAATTGTATCCACTTTGTTCTATTGTAGCTACTATTATCCTACAGCTCAGTCGGAACCAGCAATCCATAAAATTGAGATTTTTGGCCCCCTTTTCAAAAACGCTCCGGTGACTTAGTACAATCTGTTTCTCGAAACTTCAGGGTACTCTTTTCCTAACGAAAATAGAGTATTCTTATTTCTTCAAAATTGTATCTTTTTTTAATGTAGCTGCTATCATCCTACAGAGCATTAGGAACCAGCAATTCATAAAAACGTGATTTTTTCCCCTTAAAAAAATCCAATGTCTCGGTAAGACTTGCTTCTAGAAACTTCAGGATACTATTTTCCACACTAAAATATAGTATTCTTTTTCCCAAAAATTTTATCTACTTTTTCAATTGTAGCTACAGTTATCCTATAGAACAATGGGAAATAGCAATCCATAGAATTGTGATTGATTGCCCCTTTTACAAAAATATTCAAGTGACCCAGTACGACGTGTTTCTAGAAACTTCAGGATACTCTTTTCCAGATTAAAAAAGATTATTGTTTGTTCCCCAAAATTTTCTCTAC
>NC_046664.1:15259955-15261462 GCF_010883055.1 Belonocnema kinseyi | reverse complement strand
CCATAAAATTGAGATTTTTTGCCCCTTTTTCAAAAATATACCAGTGACCTAGTAAGACCTGTTTCTAGAAACGTCAAAGTACTCTTTTGGACTCTAAAATAGTGTATTATTTTTTCTTAAATATTGTATCTTCCAGTGACCCAGTACGACCTGTTTCTACAAACTTCTAAAATAGAGTATTCTTTTTTATTCAATATTGTATCCTCCTTTTTCTATTATAGCTGATTATTGGGAACATACAGACCATTGGGAACCAGCAATCCATAAAAACATGATTTTTCACACCTTAAAAAAATCCAGTGACCCGGTAAGACCTGCTTCTAGAAACTTCAGGGTACTATTTTTCACACTAAAATATAATATTCTTTTTCCCAAAAATTTTATCTACTTTTTCTATTGTAGCTATTATTATCCTACAGAGCAGTGGGATACAGCAATCCATGAAATTGTGAATTTTTCCCCTTCTACAAAAATATTCCAGTGACCCAGTACGACCTGTTTCTAGAAACTTTAGGGTATTTTTTCAAAACTAAAAGAGAGTATTTCTTTCCCACAAATTTTATCTATTTTTTTCTCTGGTAGCTAATTGTATCATACAGAGCAGTGGGAGCCTGCAATCCATTAAAAATTGTGATTTTGTACACAGTTTGAAGAAAATACAGTGACCAGGTGCAACCTGTTTCTAATTAATTCCACTTTGGTATATTATATCCTTCCAATTGACTGCGCTAATAAAAGTGATATTAAAATTTATTTCCAAAAAGAGCAAGAAATAAAAAAGGCGAAAGTAAAGTTGGCGCAATTCGATATTATTATTATAATTATCATTACATTGTCCACCAACTTCAGGTGCTATTAAGTAATTTTAGAGTAAATGTCTTTTAGTGGTTTTTGAGCACTTAGTGGCTTAGGAGACATTAATTTTGTCCCATAAATTAGGATTTACGTCGCTCTCTTTTAATTATAAATTCAGTCTTGTAATTTTAAGTGATTTTATAATTTCGGGAATTACTTGTGGCTGAGAGTAGTGACACGAGAATGATGTATAAATTTTTATTTTATGTGTGCAATTCTCTTTATCAATTTAGAGAATGTTAAGCTCCAATATATTATTTTTTTGTTATAGGGTTAAGCAAATGTTTTGTTATTTAGAAAAATTTGTTTAAATAAAATGTTTTGTTTAATGCAAAAAATTTGGTTTTGAATAAAATAAAATTTTATTAAATGAAATCAAGTTTGTTTAATTCAATTAAAGATTTGTTTAAATGAAATTGAGATAGCTAATTACTAGAAACAATTTTAGTATTTTCCATTAAAAATTGTAATTTTTAAATTAATGTAATTAATAGAGTCAATTCAGCGTGCTATGTTGCATTATAATTGTATTACCCTGTTTTAGACCTCGATTATGCATTCATGTGCTCTGACAATGAGTTATAATGCATGCCCGGAGGACAAAGTTATTAATTCTTCATTCATTGAAAATTGTAAATAGTATTATTAAACA
>NC_046664.1:15244641-15259855 GCF_010883055.1 Belonocnema kinseyi | reverse complement strand
AAATTCGACTATCTTATTAAATATTTGATTACTTCCTTTAAAATGTAAGTATTTTTTTTATTCTTTTTTTTTTGCTCGAAAATTTAACTGCTTTGTCTTTCAAGCTAGAAAATTCTTCCTTTTGGATTCAAATTCATCTTTCAGTAGAAAAATAGTCTTTTACGGGTTAGAAATAAATTTGTTCGGTAGAAAATTAAAAATTTGGTGCAAAATTCATTCTTCTTGATAGAAATGAAACTTATTGCTTGAAAATTAATGCTTCTTGTTTTAAAATTAAAATATTTTCAAAAACATTCCACTTTCAGTAGAAGACATGAACTCTTTTGTTGAAAATCCGTCATTTTGCGAATAAAGTTCAACTTTTTGTATACAAAAATTCTCTATTTTGGGTTAAAATTGATATTTTTTGGTTAAAAATGTAACTGTTTTCTTAAAGCTTTGTTTGGGTTAAAAAATTTAACTATTTAGTTAAAAATTATTTTGTTATAAATTTAAATTTACTGTTTTAAAAGTCAAATATATTTTTTTTAATTTTACTTTTGGATTGAAGTAATCTTTTCTTATTTGATAATTAATATTTCTTGTTAGAAAATTCATCTTTTTTGGTTAAAATTGAAATTTTTATTTCAATAATTATATTCTTGCATAAAAATTCAAATATTACGTTGCAAATTCAATCATTTTGTCACATTTTTTTCGTATCAATTCAACTCATTAATTGTAAGTTTATTTTTCATAATTAAGAATTGAATACTTCAAAATTCATCTTTACAGTTTCAAAACTAAAATATTTTCTAAATGAATCAACTTTCTTTGTTAAAAACTGATGTTTTATGGTTAAAAAGCCATCTTTTTTTCTTAAACCTACTTTGCTCCATATTCATCTTTTCTGCTTTAAATTTAAATATTTTTTAAAAAGATTCGACTTTTGGGTTGAAAATTCATCTCTTTTGGTAAAACAGTTTTTTTGCGTATTAATTATTTTTAGTTAAAACTTCTTTTTTATTCAATTTTTTTTTGTAAGTCATTTTTTGTTGCAAATTATCATTTTTTCCTCGAATATTAAAAGTTTTGGTTGGAAATTCATTTTTCTTAATTGAAAATGAACTAATTTATTGAAAACTTTTTTCTGTTTGGAATGTCAAAGATTTTTTTTTTAAATTGAGTTTGTAGCTTGAATACTAAACTATTGTTAAAAATGTCACAAAATAAAAAAATTGCAATTAATTATTTTGTAGAACCCTTTAAAATTTCGATTACTTAAAGTGAAAGTAATCGTTAAAAAATAAGTCATTTAAAAATTGTTAATTTTACTTTTAAAAAATTAACAATTTAAATGTTAATAGCTTAAATAAAACTTTCGATACTTGAAAATTGAATACTCAGCGTCAGACGTAAAAAGACTAACTTTAAAATTGTAACTATTAAAAAATAAGCAACAAAAAATTCCATTTTTAAATTACAAATAGTTTGATTTTTAATGCCTCAGTTATAATTATTATTATTAATTTTGGCATTTTTTCAATCCAAAACGTTTTTGAATTTTAAACGATTTAGATTTCTTTTACAATTTTAAACTTAAAATAGAAAAACTTCAATCCATTGACTTAAAAATAAAAAAAAAAATACTACAAAACAATATTCTTATGCATGGCTTTTTTTAAAGAACTTTGAAATTTTGAATATTCTAGAACGCTTTCAAATAAAAAAAGAATTTAATTTGTAATGCCTTCTTCTAAAATCTTCAAAATTTTAAGGTTTGAATTTGAAAAATTATTGTTTTAAATGTTCATTGTTTTGAATTTATTCTGGAGGAGCTCAATTCAAAATTATTTATTAAAAATCCTTTCAACTCAAAATTGTGCAATTATCAGATCTTCCTATCAGATATTTTGCTATTTCGCTGAATTGAAGATTTAATAGTAAAATTATGGTAATTTTTTTAAATTTGATTTTAAAAATAAAACATTGGGAAATTTGAAATCATAAACCTTCAAAAATTAACAAAACGAAAACCAAAAAATTTCCGGATTTAAGCTTTTGCATACAAAAAAACCTTAATTTTAAGGCCTCAACAATAAAATTGTTCTAGATTTGCATATTTAACACTATAATTGAAAAGATCAATTTCAAGACTTTTTAAAATAATAAATATCATAGTATCAATCCGCTGGGATTCGAACCCAGGTCTAATGTAATACGAATCCTAATGCAACTAGAGAGGACTTTTTTCACAGATAAAACCTGTATTCATTTTCGTTTAGATTAGCAGATTTATAGAAAATATTTAATTTAAGATTATTATAAATTAGTTTTACAAAACCGTTCCGCAAATCAAAAAATATTTACTCTATTAACACAATTCTAAATTCAAGACCACTTTATTCTAAAACAGATTTTTTTAAACCTTAGGTTTAAAGATTCAAATTGTAATCAGTTTCGGATTCCCTTTGAATTTGTAGTAAAATAGATTACTCGGATTAGATTGACCACATTGAATTGAATTCTTGCTTCAGTTGCAGAAGTATTTCGCAAAGTACGATGGACTCTTTTCAATTGACGCCCTTCGCTTTCGTACGTATTTCTCTTTTTTTTTTTTTTTTTTTTTTTAAGCGACACAAGTACAATAATGGTCCTTGGCTTGTCCATGTTTTCTTGCCGGATCGATATCCGGTTCCAGACAAAAGATCCCATAGATTGGAACGTTTCAGTCTCCATAAACCGGTGAAGTCGATTGTAATCAATTTGTTAAAACAAAATAGTGAGAATAAAAAAATAATCAACCTTGTGAGAAAGTACGCAGTGCACAATATCATATTGACAAGTGTATGTCAGATCCCTAATCGTCTTAACAAGATGATTATCGATACTAGCCACTTTCAAGGTGACAATCGTCAGAACCTTGTCTGAAGATCAAGGCCTTTTCTTCTCTTTGTATCCACATCAATTTTGCAAAAAAAAATTTATTCCGTAATATTTATTATCTAAAACAATAGGAAATAAAAGCAAGGATAATATTGTTGTTAATTTAAAAGTCAAATGATTTTTGTTTTAAATAATTTTTGTTTAAATCATTTAAAAATTAAAATATAAAACTAATATGAATGGAACATGTTGTATTGAATGGTATTAATTATCTGAAACAATAGAAGAGAAAAGAAATGACAATATTTTTGGTAATTTACTAAATTTGTTATTGTTTCAAAATAGTTTAGAATTGTAAGTTTAATTTTGGAAGTTAAATGATTTTTGTTTCATATAATATTTCCGTTGAAGAACCTGAACATCCTCTCTTATTATATCAATGGTTGTATTGTATCCCATAACATAAGAAAAAAATTCGTAATGTTTTGGCTTAATCCGAATACTTTTAAAGGATTTTATTACATTATTATTCAAATATGGTAAATGTTCTTTGAAATCTAATAATTTTTTATTAATAATTGCAATTTTAGACGACAAATACTAACATAGTATCATTACACAATGTAAATCTTCTTTTAAAATTGATGTTTTTTAGCAAGGAAAGTAACAAGTATCTTTTAACAAAAACTTACTTAAAACTAGAAGCCAAAAACACGCGCTTAAAACTTGATTATTATTTTTTAAATCTCACACAAATGTGAAATTAAAGATAAAACTATTATTAAAGGAAAATGTTTTATTAAAGAGTATTTATTATCTGAAACAATATAAATAAAAGCCAGGACAATATTTTTGATAATTTATTAAATTTGTCATTGTTTTTAAGGTTTTTTGAAATTGTGTGTTTAATTTCGGAAGTCAAATTGTTTTTGTTTTAAATATTATTCCGAAAGAAGAACGCTAACATCCATTTTTATTATATCAATGTTTCTGTGTTCTCCCATAACATAAGAAAAAAAAATCGTTAATTTCTGGCTTTGATCCGAATACTTTTTAAGGATTTTTAAAGAATTTTATTCCTCTTTTATTCAAATATTGTAAATATAATTTGGAATCTAATAAAGTTTTATTAATAATGGCAAGTTTTCACGAAAAACACTGAAGTAACATTCTTAGAAATTGCCAATCTTCTTTTAAAACTTATGTTGTTTAGAAAGTAAATTAACAATCATTAAAAAAATACTTACTTAAATCTAGAAACCAAAAATGTGCGCTTGAAGCGTGATTATTATTTTCCAAATCTCATAAAAATTTTAAATTAAAATATAAAACTGATATCAACGGACAATGTTGTAATAAATAGTATCAATTATCTGAAACAATAGAAATGAAAAGCAATTATAATATTTTTTATAAGTTACTAAATTTGTTAAGGTTTTTAAAATTGTTTAGAATTGTAATTCTTATTTTGGAAGTTAAATGATTTTTGTTTCAAATAATATTTCCGATGAAGAACCCGAACAATAGAAACAATAGAAAAGAAAATCAAGGGCATTTTTTATAATTTATTAAATTGGTTTTTGTTTTCGAGTTTTTGTAAAATTGTATGTTTAATTTGGTATAAGTCGAATTATTTTTGTTTAAAATAATGTTTTGCGTACAAAATGTTCATATACACTATAATTATATGTTTGTTTTTGTTTCTTTCGGCAACTTAAAAATATCAATCATAGACGAAAACTAATAACATTATTAGGGATTGTCAATTTTCTTTTAAACCTTATAAATTTTTTTGTCTTGGTTGAAGAAAATTAACAAGCCTTTTTTTTATAAATACCTACTCATAACTAGAAACCGTAAACGGGCGATTAAAGCGTAAATATTATTATTTTAATCCTACAAAATTTTAAAATTATAAAATTAATATTACTGGATCATGTTATATTAAATAGAATCAATTATCTGAAACAATAAAAAAGAAAAGCAAGGACAATATTGTTGATAATACAATACATTTGTTATTTCCTTTGAAGTTTTTTAAAATGTTATGTTTAATTTTGGAAGTCAAATTGTTTTTGTTTAAAGAATATTTTCAAAGAAGAACGCGGACGTCCCTTATTATTATATCAATGTTCCTATGTCTTCCCATAACATAAGAAAAAAATCATAATTCTTTGGCTTCGATCCGAATACTTTTCAAGGATTTTATTACACTATTATTCAAATATTGTTAATATTTTTTGAAATCTGATAAAGTTTTACTAACAAAGGCATTATTTTTTAAATGTCATAAAATTTTTTTATTAAAATATAAAACTAATATTAATGGACAATGTTGTATTCTATAGTATCAATTATCTGAAACAATAGAAAAGAAAAGCAAGGATACAATTTTTTATAATTTATGAAATTTGTTTTTTTTTTTCAAGATTTTTATAATTGTATGTTTGATTCTGTAAGTAGATTTATTTTTGTTTAAAATAATATTTCTGGTGAAAAAAGCTTACGTACAGTATAATTATATCAATGTTTTTGTTTCTTCAGGCAACTTAAAAAAATCGTCTTGTTTTGACTCGGATTCGAATAATTTTTCAGGATTTTATTACATTATTATTTAAATATCGTAAATACTTTTGGAAATATAATAATGTTGTAATTATAAAAGCGATCTTAGACGAAAATCACAAACACAAAATTTATAGGGACTGTAAATCTTCGTTTAAGCCTCGTTTTTTTTTAAGGAAATGAACAAGCCTCTTTCATAAAATACTTACTTAAAACTAGAACACGCGCGCGTAAAGCGTGATAATTATTCTGAAATCTCACAACATTTTAAAATTAAAATATGAAATAAAAAAATTGTCCTGTTTTCATTCGAATCAGAATACTTTTTAAAAGATTTTATTATATTATTATTCAAGTATTGTAAATATTGTTTGAAATATAAGAATTTTTTATTAACAATAGTAATTTTAGACGAAAAGAGTAAAAATAAAATCAAATTCTTAGGGATTGTAAATCTTCTTTTGAACCTTTTATTTTTTATTATAAAGGAAATGGACCAGCGTCTTTTAATAATTGTTTTACTAATAAAAACTACAAAACAATAAAAAGCGCGATTATTATTTTTTTAATCTCAAACAAATTTTGAGTTAGAAAATAAAAATAATATTACTGGACAATGTTGTATTGTATAGAATCTATTATATAGAACTGAAAAAAATCGAGGACAATATTTTTGATAATTTTATTTAAAATTGTTACCTTACCTTAAGAATTAATATATAATATTGAAAAAAACGAAAAACACTAAAACCTAAAGTTATGCAAAATCGTAAGTTTAATTTTGAATGTCAAATAATTTTTGTTTCATATAATATTCAATTATTTAAAATGGTATTTTAAAGCTAATATTTTTTGTTTAGGAAGTAGGTAATCATAGTTGATATTTTTTTTTAGTCTCATAAATTCCGTGCTAAGTGCCGCTTAAATGACAATTAATCTATTAAAACATTATTTGCCAAGGACGTTCCATTTCCGAACAAATCGACTTGAACATAAATTTTATGGACTGAAATCTTTAATTATTACATTCTTATGTACAATTACGTATAATTATGTAAATTTAACATTTTTAACAATTGTTTTCAATACAAAATTTGCTTTTTTTCATGAATTTTAAACATATTGAACTATAATTTTGAATTTTCTTCATTCTTGAACAGTTAAATTTTCAACAAATAAAAATTCTAATGTTGAAAATTGAAAACAAAGTTTCTATTTAGCACAGTAAAAAATTGAATTTTCTTTATTCTTCGGCAGTTTAATTTTAACCCCTTGAAAATTAAAATGTTGAAAATTGAAGATAATTAAATTTCCCAAATTTGAAACTTAAATTTTCTTCAATTTCAAATGTTGAAAATGGAATTTACAATTTCCTTAATTATTTAATAGTTTAGTTTTAAACTATTGAAATTTAACTGTTAAAATTGAAGACCATTTAAAAATCAATTTTCTTTCATTTTCAACACCTGTGAATGCTAATGTTGCAAATTCGAGCAAATGAACTTTTCCCATTGTTTAAAATTCAATTTTCTTTAGTTTTCAATAAATGAATGTTCTAAATTTGAAAATTTAAGAAAATGGAATTTCGCACAGTTGGAAATTGAATTTTCTTTATCCTTCGACAAAATAATTTTAAACTTTTAAAATTCAAATGACGGAAACTGAAGAAAATTTAATTTCCAAGATTTGAAAATTTAATTTTCTTACTTCCTCATCAATCTAATTCTAATTGTTGAAACTCAACTATTGAAAATCGGAGGGAACTGAAAATTCAAGAAAATTAAATTTTCCATGGTTTAAAATAAAATTTTCTTTATCTTAGACAGATGAATTTTAAATATTTTAAATTCAAGTGACAAAAACTGAAGAAAATTGAATTTTCCACAGTTGAAGATTAAATTTATCTTCATTCTTCAATAGTTTAATCATAAACTATTACAATTCAATTATTGAAAATTTAAGAAAATTTAAAATTCAATTTTTAGCAGTTGAGAATTCGATTTTCTTCAATTTGCAAATATGAAAGTTCTAATGTTCAAAATTGAAAAAATTATATTTCCCAAAGTTCAAAATTCAATCTGTTTCATTTTGCAACAGATTAATTTCAAACTGTAGAAAATCAACTGTTGAAAACGAAAGAAAATTTAAAATTCTGCTTTTTTTAATTTTCAATAAATGAAAATTCCAATGTTAAATCCTTGAACAATTTTCTAAATTATAATGAATTTTGTTTAAAAATATCAATTTTCTTTAAAAATGCCAATGTAAGTAAAAAAATGTTAAAAAATTATGAACATTTTTCAAAATCTCATGATTTTTTGATGAAAATACTGTCAATTTACAACGAAAAGTATTACAATAATTTAAAAAAGAATTGTTCCAAATTTTAAATCTTCTTTGGAATTTAATGATTTTTCTTTATCTTTTTCTGTTCGAACAAATTATAATTCTTATTTGAAATTTAATAATTATTGATTAAAAATACTGTTAATTTTCGATGAAAAAACTTAATCTTAAAATCATAATCTTTAAAATTAAAAATAGCGCTTTAATGACTTTTGTTTTGAAAGAGCGAATTTCGGCGTGATATAACCTCAAACTGTTTTAAAATTATTAACCATTATAATATAATAATTTTCGTTTAAAAATGTCAATTTTCGATTTAAAAAAACGTTAACAAAGCCGATAAACGTAAAATGATGAAAAATGTTTATTCTTTGAAATCTAATAATTTATGATAAAAAATATCCATTTCTGGTATAAATAGACAACATAACCTAAACTGGTTAAAAATTGGAATTCTTGATGATTTTTTTTAAAATTATAATTTCCCGTGAAAAGAACTAACGCAACCTACAATTTTTTTAAGTTTTAAGTCTGATACTTTATGATTTGATTAGTTTTTGCCAATAAAATGATGACTTTTGACATACATAGTCTAAAACAGAATGGGTTTGGTTTTCGGCTGTAAAAACATTAATTTTTTGCTTCGCTGGGATTCGAACCCAGGTCTCCCCGATTTCCAGTCTAGTGATCTTACCCAGGAAGTTACGTACATAAACGAGAATCAAAGGGCAATCTTTAAGGCCTGGGTTCGAATCCCAGCGGAGCTAAAAACGAATTTTTTCACAACTGAAAATCGAATATCTATTCTATTTTTTTTCTTATTAAAAGAGATTATTTGTTGATTCAATTTTTAGAATGTTCAAACTTGATTGAATTTAATTAATTCAATTTCTATTAAAATGAACTCGGAATCAGAGGAAGCTTATTCTTATTGATATTAATAACATTCTAATCAAATCACTCGATTAACAATTGAAGTTTTTCCCTTTCGAATGTGAGATCGATTCTGCTGAGAAAAATATGAGCGAGGAAAGTGCTGTTCAATAATTAATTGTAATCGAAAGTTGCGTGACTTTCTAACGCATGATCGAGAAATTTCGCCTTTTTCCACAGGAAGTATAATGCACATTACACATTGCGCATGGAAATTTAATCGAATTTATTAAATTGTAATCCAGAGGAGATACATTTAATCGGATTTTTGTTATTATTTTCATCGGATTAATTATCCGAGTGTAATTTGCAATTGTATAATGGGATTGTTAATTACATGCTGCTAACGTAACTACTAATTATTAGTCATTATACTTTAGCATGCGGGATTTTCACTAAAGATCAAAGCGATATACTCGAAATCAGTGAATTTCGAAATCGTTTATATTTTTATTTATTTGTTGTACAAAATAATGTTAATGAAATAACTAAGAAATTAGTGAATATTAAATATTTATTGGTAAGAGGGTTGTCCAAAAAAGGCTTCGATTTCTGCCAATTTTTTTTTTTTTTATTTCTATTGTTAATTTTCAGCGAAATAATTGTAAGTTCAAGTATAAAAGATTCTTGTAGACCAAAAATGAAATAATTAAATATTTTAGTTAAAAAATTAATTTTAATGAACGGATTTTCAACTTGTTGAATTAAACAAAAAAAAAGAACTTATAAAAAACCAGTTGAATTTAGGAATGAAAATATAAATTTTTAGCAAAAAAGTTTATTTTCAACCTGATAGTTCAATTTTCTACCAAATTGTTCAATTTTCCAGCAAAAAATAAGAATTTTCTTCAAAAGGGGTCAGCTATCAATTAAAATCATTTATAATTGTAGTATATTGAATTTAATATATCACACTTACAGCCGATGAAAATGGTGCAACGAAACAGAAGAAATTTTAAAAACCAAAAGCCGAATTTTTAATATTAAAAATTATATTTTTAAATAGTTGTACTTTTAAGAAAAATTTTTTTATAAACCGAAAAAATAAATTTTCAATCAAGAAAGGTGCTTTTTACACTAATTAATGTATTTTTTACCGAAAGACAAATTTTTGAGAAAATAATTGACTTCTTAAACATATAGCCAATTTTTTAATCAAGAAAATCGAATTTCAAAAAGGAAAGTTGTATTTTTAAAGAAGAAACAAATATTTTTTTTAACAAAAAATTGATTTTTCGTAATTTTCAGTTTAAAAAATTAATTTTTAAACAGAAATTATTTTCAAACTGTGCAATGAAACCAAAAACAGACGAATTTTAACTAAATAGTTTAATCTCTTACAAAAATTTTCAATGTGTAAGCAACAAAAATGAATTTTCTATAAAACAGATCAATTCACAATTAAAATGATAAGGTAATTGTTAATTTTTTTTTTAATTAGATAGAATTTAAGCCAAAAAGTTGATTTTCACATAAAGATAACGATTTTTTTAACAGAATAGTTGAATTCTTAACCAAAACAGATTAAATTTTAACTGAACAGTTAAATTTTCAATAAAAAAGGATGAATTTTCAACTGAATTTTTAACTAAATGGTTTAATTTTCTACCAAATTGTTAAATATTGAAATCAAACGAACCAAATTTGAAAAAAATAAATTCTCAATTAAAATGACTTATAAATTGGAGTAATTTTTCAAAAAGAAATTACATTTTAAACCATCTAGTTGATTTTTTATTCGAAAATAAAAATTTTCAACTGAATAGTTAAATTCTCAACCACAACAGATTCATTTGCAACTAAACGCTCGAATTTTTAAACAAAAAAGAAACGATTTTTCAACAAAATAGAATAATTTTCAATTAAATTATTCATTTCCATTTATAAAATATAAATTTTTAGTTAAAAATATCACGCTCGAAAAAAATGAAACATTAACATTTTCAGCTTGAAAAATTATTTCTTGACAACAACAAAAAACGGATTTTTAAGAGAAAACGTATATAAACAGAGATGATGTTTCAATTAAAATTATGAATCATTAAAAAAATGAATTCTTAAAGAAAGAGTTTAACACAAAGTTATTTTTCAACCAGAGAGATTAATTTCATAAAAATGGCATAGTTACTGCAAATGCTCAATTTTAAATTAAAAATATCATATTTAAACAAAAAAATGGAGCAGTTACAGTTTAGGTTTGAAAAATTAATTCTTAATAACAAAAAAAAACGGATTTTCAACATGACTCTTAAATTTTCAACGCAAGAGATGAATTTTAAAATTAAACAATAATTTTTTAACGGGAAAAAGATATTTTTTAACATAAAATTTGAACCCAAAAGGCGATTTTTTTAGCAAGGAAGATTAATTTTCTAAAAATAACACATTTAAATTTTCAACGAAAAAGATGAATTTTCGAAAAAAAAAATCTTAACAAAGTAGTTTAACTTTGAACTAAGTAGCCATTTTTGTGAAAGCTGGTTTTAAAGAGATCCCTAAATATTTTGCTATTTTTTTAAAATGAATTTTTTCTAAGCAGGAGATATTTTGGCACTAACATTCAAAATTTTTAAGAGAGCTATTTTTAAAAGAGCCTTTCTTCGACCACCCTTATTGAATAATAAATAAAAAAAATTGATAAGAAAAAGAATAATTTAAAATTATTAACTAAAAAATAAAAAATGGACTGAAAAAATTTATTTTTCGTGATGAAAAGCCTTTAATCGATAATTTGCTATGACGTGTCTTTTCCATGACATACAAAGCGTGAGAATTACAGTGTCACGCGTAATAAATGTCTCCTATATTGCAAACAATTCAAGACTGTTCTCACACAGAATTAATTACACTATAAATATTTTATATTAAAATAGTTCTGCTCGACATTATTGTAAAATTAATTTTTAACAGTGATTTGTTGCCACCAAATTATAAACTAAAGTGGCACAGTATGTGAAAATTGTACAATTTTAATAGGATTTTAATTAAAAACCAGGAAATAAAAGAAAAGTCAGGAATTAAAACTTTTTTTTTTGCAAGTCATGGAATTTCTATAACTTTAAATAAATTTCGAGGATAATAAAATTGACATTTTTATCTTCTAATTTTAAATTGTGTGTTATTCGATTTATGCCAGATGCTGTATAAAAAATGTTGTGGGATTAAGATTCTGGTCTCTGAATATTAACAGTCAGCGAAAATGAAAAATTGGTCACGGAGATTATAAAAATACAACTATTATTTTGAAAATTCGTCCTCTTAAATTCAAAATTCATCTCTTTTTGTAATAATTTAATCTTTTTTTGGATAAAAATGCAACTGTTTTGTTGAAAATTAATCTTCTATGATTGATGATTTCACTATTTTCATTAAAATTTGTTTTTCTAGGTTGAATCCGACTACTTTTTATTTAAAAATAAAAACGGTTTTTTCGTTGAAATATTTACTATTACATTATTCGTTGAAAATCCGTTTAGTTTTGCGGAAAATTAATTTTTGGAATTGAATATTTAACCATTCCAGTCTAAGATTTATCGTTTTTTTTTAGTTAAAAATTTATTTATTGACTCTTATAATTTTTTTGTATGGAATCCTTTTGTTTGGAAATTTGACTGTTTTGTTGAAAATCAATCTTCGTTACGATAAATTAATTTTCATTACTGAAAATTTATATCTTTTACTTTAAAATTTATCTACCTATTGGTTTAAAAAAACATTTTTTTTGTAGAAAATTCATCTTTTTGTATAGAAAATTTAACCACTTTGTTGGAAATTTATTTATTTAGTTAAAAATTTTATTCTTCGGTTAGAAATTCGACTATTTTTTGGAAATTTTCTGTTTTTTGGGTCAAAATGTGCCTTTTTTGTTTAAAAATTAACATTTTGGTTTAAAATCATTATTTGTGGGTTTAAAATTAATTTGTAAATTTTTATCATTATTTTGTTTGGAAAAATCATAATTTTAGTTGACATCCCTTTGTTTGAAAATTAATTTTTCATCACTAAAAGTTTATCTTTTCCAGTTGAAAATTCAAGTATTACTTTGAAAATGTTTGTATTTTGTTAAATTTTTTTGTGCGTCTTTTTTGTCTGTTTTGTGTTTAAGGTTAATTTTTTCAAATGAGAATCGAACTCTTCAATTTTGCTTGAAATTTGATATTTTTAAATTGAAAATCATTCATTTTTGGTCAAAAAAATATCTTTTTGGTTTGAAATTTTAATCTTTTTTGAATAAAAATGCAACTTTTTTGTTGCATATTAATCTTTTTTTTGTTAAAAATAAGTATTTTTGGGTTTAAAATTAATTTTTATATTCTCATAATTATTATGTTTTCAAAAATCATTATTTTGGTTTAAAATTCATTTCTTCCATTGTAGATGAATTTTTTTCGTGAAAAAATTATCTTCTTTAGTTTAAAATTCAATTATTTGTTTGAAAATTGATCTTTTTGTGTGTAAAATTGATTTTTTTTTTAATTTTGAATATAACTTTTCTGTTTTTAGTAGAAATTTGATATTTTTTAGTTAAAAATGATCCTTTTTTAATAGAAAAACATCTTAGATTGAAATTTCCTCTGTTCTAGATAAAACTCAATTATTTCGTTAAAAATAAAATTTTTTTCTTCTGATTAAAAACTCATTTTTGAACTTTTATAACTTTTTTTTGTTCGGAGAAATACTGATTTTAGTTCAAAGTTTATCTCTTACGTTGAAAATTGGATTATTTTATAGGAAAATTATTCTAGTTACTAAAATTTTTTATGTTTTTCCGTTCAAAATTTATTTATTTATCAATTTAATTATTTTGTTGAAAATTCGTCTTTTTATGTAGATAATTCATATTTTCAGTTTTAAAAATCATATCTTTTGGTAGGTTGAATATTCAACTATTTTGTTAAGAATCTTTTTTTTGTCTAAATATCAACTATTGAATTTGCTGTTAAAAATTAATCTTCTTGCTTTAAATTCAACTGTATTCTGAAAAACTTGAATTTTTGGCTTGAAGATTCGACTATTTGGTTAAAAATGCATCCGTTTTTGGTCAATTTTTTCTACAAAAATTCATATTTTATATAGAAAAATAATATTTTTCGGTTAAAATTAATGAATTTAATATTTTTCAAGTTAAATCCGAAACTACTTTATTCCGTTTATAAAAGGTTCTTTCTTCAAAATATTAAAAAATTAGAATTCTGATTCCACATTAGTGTCGATAATGGAAAATTAAAAATTGGTCAGGGAAAAATCAGGGCTTTAGTTAAAAAAATTAAGACTGTAAAAAGTCGAAAATATTAAAAATCGCGAAGTTTAATGTAATTTTTATCACAGTTTTTATGTGTTTCAAGAAATCTGATTAGCCTTCCTTTCACTGAACTCGTTTTCAATGAGAATTTCATGCCAGCAATTAATTTACGTCATTTCACAACGCATTAGGAATTAAAGAATTTCTCAACGCAACTCATCACTGAAGTTCAGTAACATGCATTTATTTTCTCTTAAATCTTAGTAACTACATTTATTTCGAAAACGATATTTTATCTTGTGCAAATGATAATTAACTCGTTGATGATACGTTGGATTTAATTATTTACAGCCAAGCGTTTCTTCACCTCTATGAGTCTATATTTAAATATGCCTTGTTTTTCCTATTAAAAAATTAATCTGGAATTGACGCACTAAGAGACCTAAGTTTATAATAATAATAATTGAATTTCTTTTTTTAAATTAAAATGTTTTAAAAAATGTTCTTTTTAAAGTAACTTTAAAAAATTTCACAAGGGTTCAGAGATTTTCTAGCTATTTAAAGTGATTTATTTTTAAACATTTTATGGATGATCAATTATTTAAAAATGTTTCAAGATATTTTACAATATTTTTGGTTTTTGCTAAAGACTTCAAGGGCTTTACAAGATTTTTAGGGGCGACTGAAAAATCCCGAAAAAAACCGATTTGAAAAATTCCCAAATAATAAAATACACGAATAATCAAATTACCGAAAGATTAAAATACCGAATAGGAAAATTGCCGAAAAATGAAATTCACTAATAATGAAATTGCCGAAAAATAAAAATACCTAATTGGAAAACTCCCAAATTATAAAAATTTCGAATATTAAAATTTCAGAATAATAAAATTCCTGTATAATAAAATTCTCGACAGTTTATAATATTACCGAATTGAAAAAATTTCCGAATATCAAAATTCCCGACAGTTTATAATATTACCGAACTGAAAAATTCCCGAATAATATAATTCGCGACAGAAAATTGCCGATTTATAAAATATCCGAATTGGAAAATTCCCGAATTTCAACAATTAGAATTTAAAAAAAATATATTTCATTGATTACAAATACAACAATAAGACATTAGTATTAAAAAATTATTTTTAACATTTAAAATTTCGAAGCTTATTTCTTGAATTTAAAATAGCAATAATTTTAAATAGAATATTTCTAGGTAACGCATGTTTTTTTAATGTTCATAGTATTTGAAAAAATACAAAA